>NC_137650.1:36880176-36912676 GCF_963422515.1 Blennius ocellaris | reverse complement strand
GCAGTATTTAATATTCCACAATGCAGTATTTAATATTCCATAATGCAGTATTTAATATTCCACAATGCAGTATTTAATACTCCACAATGCAGTATTTAATATTCCACAATGCAGTATTTAATACTCCATAATGCAGTATTTAATATTCCACAATGCAGTATTTAATATTCCACAATGCAGTATTTAATACTCCATAATGCAGTATTTAATATTCCACAATGCTGTATTTAATACTCCACAATGCAGTATTTAATACTCTCTAATGCAGTATTTAATACTCCACAATGCTGTATTTAATACTCCACAATGCAGTATTTAATACTCTCTAATGCAGTATTTAATACTCCACAATGCTGTATTTAATACTCCATAATGCAGTATTCAATACTCTCTAATGCAGTATTTAATATTCCACAATGCAGTATTTAATATTCCATAATGCAGTATTTAATATTCCCACAATGCAGTATTTAATACTCCACAATGCAGTATTTAATATTCCACAATGCAGTATTTAATACTCCATAATGCAGTATTTAATATTCCACAATGCTGTATTTAATATTCCACAATGCAGTATTTAATACTCCACAATGCAGTATTTAATATTCCACAATGCAGTATTTAATACTCCATAATGCAGTATTTAATATTCCATAATGCAGTATTTAATATTCCACAATGCAGTATTTAATACTCCACAATGCAGTATTTAATATTCCACAATGCAGTATTTAATACTCCATAATGCAGTATTTAATATTCCACAATGTAGTATTTAATACTCCATAATGCAGTATTTAATATTCCACAATGCTGTATTTAATACTCCACAATGCAGTATTTAATACTCTCTAATGCAGTATTTAATACTCCACAATGCTGTATTTAATACTCCATAATGCAGTATTCAATACTCTCTAATGCAGTATTTAATATTCCACAATGCAGTATTTAATATTCCATAATGCAGTATTTAATATTCCACAATGCAGTATTTAATACTCCACAATGCAGTATTTAATATTCCACAATGCAGTATTTAATACTCCATAATGCAGTATTTAATATTCCACAATGCTGTATTTAATACTCCACAATGCAGTATTTAATACTCTCTAATGCAGTATTTAATACTCCACAATGCTGTATTTAATACTCCATAATGCAGTATTCAATACTCTCTAATGCAGTATTTAATATTCCACAATGCAGTATTTAATATTCCATAATGCAGTATTTAATACTCCACAATGCAGTATTTAATACTCCACAATGCAGTATTTAATACTCCATAATACAGTCGAATGCACCATTTAAAGTACAGTTTATTTCATCAGCAGACTTTTAGTAACTCGTTTCTTGTTACCATGGCGACAAACTGGAAGTCTCAGCTGGTAACATTCCGAGTTCCCAGTTACCGGAACGCGCCTCAGCCATGAAGTTGTTATTGTTTTTTTTTTCACGTTTGTTTATCAGTTGTAGCTTCGGTACGATCGCCTGTTTGTTTGTTTTCCCGGGAACCTGTCGTTGTGTTTAATCGCCAGACTTTCCGCGGGAAGCAGCGAAGCGTCGCGCGCAACACGCAGACGTACCTGCGCGTCCCTGAACTCCACCACCACATTCTCGCTGCTCCAGCGCGCCGCCATGTTTCCTTCTTCTCCGGCAACAACGCCACGTGATCCGGAAGTGACGTCAAGGGGCGTCCACAGACACTCGTTTATGTGTGTTGCAGTGTTGATATAATATGAAAAAAAACAACAACAAAAAAAAGACTTTTGTGGAATTGATCAACGCGCAGAACGGAGATGTTTTGATGTTTTCTTCAGCCTGAGACGATGAAAACATGAATGTTGAACACGGAGCCAGACAGTCGGCCTCAGGGCGCATGAGTGATGTTTAACTTTTATATCTTTCGTTAAAATTCATACGTAATTTACCCTCATAATTCTCCGCTGGTTCAAATGTTTCCCTCTCAAGTATTTATTTAATAATAGATTTAGTATATTTTGTGTTTTTGACACATCGAGCGAGAGTTCTGGAAATTCCCGACCGTCGCAGTGGGTATGAACGCACTTTTTGTCACGTGGTTTGATTTCCTCCCTTGTGATTGGTCGCTCCGCCTGGTCAGTCATTAACCAAGATGGCGCCGAGTCTGGTGGAGCATGTTGTGGCCGACGCAGGAGCGTTTTTAAAGAAAGCTCCTCTCCAGGTGAGGCTGAGGGGGGGGGGTGGAGGGGTGAGAGGGGGGGGGGGTCAACAGGTGAGGGAGGTGGGGAGGTGGCGGGGAGGAGCGACGGTAATAAAGGTGGGGTTACAGGTGAGACGGGGTGGATGGAGAGAGGTGGGGGGGGATGTGCAGATGAAACTGGGGGGGGGGGGGGGCGGTTCATTTCTATAATGCTGTCTGTGTGTTTGTTTGTTTGTTTGTTGCAGGACATCGGGAAGAACATCTACACCCTGAGAGACGTTGTGGAGGAAATCCGGGACAAAGCGACCAGAAGGAGTCTGAGCGTCTTACCGTACCAGCTGAACTTCAGGGAGCCGAACCCGGAGCACGTCCGGCATGGTAGCTGACCCGGACTGACCCGGACTAACCGGGACTGACCTGGACTGACCCGGACTAACCTGGACTGACCTGGACTGACCCGGACTGACCTGGATTAACCTGGACTGACCCGGACTGACCTGGATTAACTGGACTGACCCGGACTGGACTAACCTGGACTGACCTGGATTAACTGGACTGACCCGGACTGGACTAACCCGGACTAACCGGTCTGATCAGATCCCCTGAACCTCCTCCTGTCCCCCCCCCCCCAGTGACGGAGGTGTCCAAGAGGACGGGGGACTACCCCAGCCTGTCAGCGACGGACATCAAGGTTCTGGCTCTGACCTACCAGCTGGAGCTGGAACACGTCGGGTCTCTGCACCTGAAGACGGACCCGCCGGTCCAGGTACCCTAGTCCCCCGAGTGTCCTCCTGGTCCTGGTCCTGGCCCTGGTCCTGGTCCTGGTCCTCACTGACCCCTCTGTTCCAGGTGAACCTGCTGAGCACCCAGCTCCACCCTGAGGCCCCGCTGAACCTGGCAGGGTTCCACTTCCCCTGCAAGGTACCTGGACCTCCACCCTCCTCCTGAACCCTACTGGACCTCCACCCTCCTTCTGAACCTCCACCCTCCACCCTCCACCTAACCTCCACCCTCCTCCTGAACCCTACTGAACCTCCACCCTCCTCCTGAACCTCCACCTACCTAACCTCCACCCTCCTCCTGAACCTCAACCTACCTTACCTCCACCCTCCACCTGAACTCCGTCTGGTCTCACCCTCAGCCCCTCCCCCCTCAGAAAGCCACAGACACTCAGGACGTCCGGCGTCCACAGAGGACGGCAGGAAGTGAGACGGACGGCGAGCAGTTCAACAGCTTCCTGTTCTGGAGAGAAGCTCCGCCCCCTCTGGACGACGAGCTGCTGCGGTCGCTGGTGAGTCGTCTGGAGGCCACGCCCACAATGTCTATACAGCCGCTGGAACTGTGTGTGTGTGTGTGTGTGTGTGTGTCTGTCTCAGGGTCCCATGGTGGACACAGAGGACACACACTCTCAGACGGACGGCCAGCAGTTCAACAGCTTCCTGTTCTGGAGAGAAGCTCCGCCCCCTCTGGACGACGAGCTGCTGCAGTCGCTGGAGGACTGCAGGGACCAATCAGAGGAGGAGGAGGAGGAGGAGGAGGAGGAGCAGCAGGAGGAGCAGGAGCAGCAGGAGGAGCAGGAGGAGGACGGGGGAGGGTGGATCACTCCCAGTAACATCCGACAGGCGAAGATGCAGTCTTCTGATTGGACGGCTCCTGATGATGTCACGGTGGGCTGTCTGACCACAGACTTTGCCATGCAGGTGTGTGTGTGTGTGTGTGTGTGTGTGTGTGTGTGTGTGTGTGTGTGTGTGTGTGTGTGTGTGTGTGTGTGTGTGTGTGTGTGTGTGTGTGTGTGTGACTCTGTGTTGTGCTTCCAGAACGTTCTCCTCCAGATCGGCCTCCACGTTCTCTCAGTCAACGGTCTGATCATCAAACAAGCCCGGAGCCACGTTCTCCGCTGCCACGCCTGCTTCAGGTCTACACCACCCTAACTCCACCCTGACACCACCTCAACTCCACCCTAACACCACCCCAACACCATCCTGACACCATCCCAACACCCCAACACCACCCTGACACCACCTCAACACCACCCTAACTCCACCTCAACTCCACCCTGACACCACCTCAACACTACCCTGACACCACCTCAACACCACCCTGACACCTCCACACCACCCCAAAACCTCAACACCACCCTGACACCACCCCAACACCTCAACACCACCCTAACTCCACCCTGACACCACCTCAACACCACCCCAAAACCTCAACTCCACCCTGACACCACCTCAACACCACCTCAACACCACCCCAACACCACCCCAAAACCTCAACACCACCCTGACACTACCCCAACACCTCAACACCACCCCAAAACCTCAACACCACCCTGACACCACCTCAACTCCACCCTGACACCACCTCAACTCCACCCTGACACCACCTCAACACTACCCTGACACCACCTCAACACCACCCTGACACCTCCACACCACCCCAAAACCTCAACACCACCCTGACACCACCTCAACACTACCCTGACACCACCTCAACACCACCCTGACACCTCCACACCACCCCAACACCTCAACACCACCCTAACTCCACCCTGACACCACCTCAACACCACCCCAAAACCTCAACACCACCCTGACACCACCCCAAAACCTCAACTCCACCCTGACACCACCTCAACACCACCCTAACTCCACCCTGACACCACCTCAACACCACCTTAACTCCACCCTGACACCACCTCAACACCACCCCAACGTGTGGTGTCCTGGTGTGTCGTTGACGTTGTTGGTTTTTGGTTGCAGGACGACCAGCAACATGAGCAAGGCGTTCTGTCCTCACTGCGGGAATCGAACCCTGAAGAAGCTGGCGGTGACGGTGAACCAGGACGGCAGCACGCTGATGCATTTCTCCAAAAACCCCAAAGTGCTGAACCCCCGGGGGCTGCGGGTGAGTGGGGCCCCCTGCTGCTAACGCTAACGGACACCGCCGCGCCAACTCATACCAGGGGCTAATGCTAACGCCCGCTGTGAGGCTATGCTAACACAATACAAGCTAAAGGGGGCGGGTGAAACATTGTGGTTCTTGGTTCCGCCCACAACGCTTTGCTCATCTCTGCTAATGTGGACAACGATGTACAGGAAGCTAGCTTGTAGCTCGCCGCTACTTCTAGCTTGTAGCTCGCTGCTACAGCCTGCTAGCTTGTAGCTCACCGCTACTTCTAGCTTGTAGCTCACCGCTACTTCTAGCTTGTAGCTCACCGCTACTTCTAGCTTGTAGCTCGCTGCTACAGCCTGCTAGCTTGTAGCTCACCGGTACTTCTAGCTTGTAACTCACCGCTACAGCCTGCTAGCTTGTAGCTCGCCACTACAGCCTGCTAGCTTGTATCTCGCCGCTACTTGTAGTTTGTAGCTCGCAGCTACAGCCTGCTAGCTTGTATCTCGCCGCTACTTCTAGCTTGTAGCTCGCAGCCACAGCCTACTAGCTTGTAGCTCGTCGCTACAGCCTGCTAGCTTGTAGTTGGCCACTACAGTCTGCTAGCCTTGTACACCCCCAGTGGTGTGGAGGGGAACTACATCACGACTGAGTGGCTGATCGTGTGTGTGTGTGTGTTGCAGCACTCGCTGCCGCTGCCGCGCGGCGGGAAACACGCCAACAACCCCCAGCTGGTGGAGGACCAGCGCTTCCCGCAGCAGCGTCTGTCCAGGAAGGCCCGCCAGAAGACGGACGTGTTCGACCCCGACTACGCCGCCGGGGCGTCGCCGTTCTGCGTCAACGACGTGTACAGCCGCGCCGCCAACCTGCACATCCGCGACGGGCGGGGTGGCGGCGGGCGGCGGCGCGCTAACCCCAACGCCGCCCGCGGCAAGTTCGTCAAGAAGAAGTGACGTTCACACACCTGGACTGTGTGTGTGTGTGTGTGTGTGTGTGTGTGTGCCTGGCTACACTGAGTTCATGTTACCATGGAGACGGCATGACGGTGCAGTGGGCGGAGGTCACCACAGGAAAAATGCAATAAATGATTTGATGATTTCTCCTCAAGTGACTTGAATATTTACTGACTTTGTACTTTATTAAAGAGTAACTGAGTAACTTCAAGGTGTCGTCACTGTAAGGAGGAAGCTGATTGGTCGAGAGGCGGAGCTCCACCTGCTCTGATTGGCCGCTGTCCAGTCGGTCTGTAGGGGGACAGTCGGTCTGTAGGGGGACAGTCAGTCTACAGGGGGACAATCGGTCTGTAGGGGGACAGTCAGTCTGCAGGGGGGCAGTCAGTCTGCAGGGGAACAGTCGGTCTGTAGGGGGACAGTCAGTCTGCAGGGGAACAGTCAGTCTGCAGGGGAACAGTCAGTCTGCAGGGGGGCAGTCAGTCTGCAGGGGAACAGTCGGTCTGCAGGGGGACAGTCGGGCTGCAGGGGGACAGTCGGGCTGCAGGGGGACAGTCGGTCTGCAGGGGAACAGTCGGTCTGCAGGGGGACAGTCGGTCTGCAGGGGGACAGTCGGGCTGCAGGGGGACAGTCGGGCTGCAGGGGGACAGTCGGGCTGCAGGGGGACAGTCGGTCTGCAGGGGGACAGTCGGTCTGCAGGGGGACAGTCGGTCTGTAGGGGGACAGTCAGTCTGCAGGGGGACAGTCTGTCCCTCCTTCATCCAGACTCAAAGTCTCTGAATCGTTTAAAAACAAGACGAGTGAAAATAATTGACAGAAAAAAGATTTTAATGTTTTTCAATCGTTTTCCTCCTGAAAGAACCAAAACAAAGAACCAGAACCAGAACCTGGTTCTACCAGTCCACATCCACCCTGACCCGACCCAGATCCAGGACTCAGTCCAGAGAAGAGTCCTGGTTCATGTCTGCAGCTTCAGGTCCTTCATGTGAATCTGGACCCTGCTGTGTTTCTGGTCCTGGTCCTGGTCCTGGTCCAGGTCCAGGTCCCGGTCCCGGTGGGTCCAGGGCGAGGCCTCCGAGCTCGGCCGTCACGTCTGTTTCCAGCGTCGCCGTCGGCAACGGTTCCGGTTCCCTCTGAGGGAGCAGGAAGTTCAGCGGCTCCAAGACCTGGTCCACATCGACCCGGAAGAACCTCTGGAACCTCTGGAGCTGAGAGACCGACAGGCCTGCACACACACACACACACACACACACACACACAGTGTGTCAACAGTGTGTGTGTGTGTGTTACCGGTGCACTGCACCAGGTGTGTGTGTGTGTGTGTGTGTGTTACCGGTGCACTGCGCCAGGTGTGTGTGTGTGTGTGTGTGTGTGTGTGTGTTACCGGTGCACTGCGCCAGGTGTGTGTGTGTGTGTGTGTGTGTGTTACCGGTGCACTGCGCCAGGTGTGTGTGTGTGTGTGTGTGTTACCGGTGCACTGCGCCAGGTGTGTGTGTGGGAACAGCAGCTGCAGGCAGCGGTTGACGAAGGGCAGCAGATCTTCAGAGAAACACAAACACATCTGGACGAACTGGTCGGATTCTCTGGAGCTCAACGCCGCCTGCTCTGCTCTGTGGAAGGCCAGCAGCTCCCCGGACACCTGGCCACAACAACAACAACAACAACAACAACAAGTCAACAACTGCTCTGCCCTGTGGAAGGCCAGCAGCTCCCCGGACACCTGGCCACAACAACAACAACAACAACAACAACAAGTCAACAACAACAAGTCAACAACTGCTCTGCTCTGTGGAAGGCCAGCAGCTCCCCGGACACCTGGCCACAACAACAACAACAACAACAACAACAAGTCAACAACTGCTCTGCTCTGTGGAAGGCCAGCAGCTCCCCGGACACCTGGCCACAACAACAACAACAACAACAACAACAAGTCAACAACAACAAGTCAACAACTGCTCTGCTCTGTGGAAGGCCAGCAGCTCCCCGGACACCTGGCCACAACAACAACAACAACAACAACAAGTCAACAACAACAAGTCAACAACTGCTCTGCTCTGTGGAAGGCCAGCAGCTCCCCGGACACCTGGCCACAACAACAACAACAACAACAACAAGTCAACAACAACAACAACAAGTCAACAACTGCTCTGCTCTGTGGAAGGCCAGCAGCTCCCCGGACACCTGGCCACAACAACAACAACAACAACAACAACAAGTCAACAACTGCTCTGCTCTGTGGAAGGCCAGCAGCTCCCCGGACACCTGGCCACAACAACAACAACAACAACAACAACAAGTCAACAACTGCTCTGCCCTGTGGAAGGCCAGCAGCTCCCCGGACACCTGGCCACAACAACAACAACAACAACAACAACAAGTCAACAACAACAAGTCAACAACTGCTCTGCTCTGTGGAAGGCCAGCAGCTCCCCGGACACCTGGCCACAACAACAACAACAACAACAACAACAAGTCAACAACTGCTCTGCTCTGTGGAAGGCCAGCAGCTCCCCGGACACCTGGCCACAACAACAACAACAACAACAACAACAAGTCAACAACAACAAGTCAACAACTGCTCTGCTCTGTGGAAGGCCAGCAGCTCCCCGGACACCTGGCCACAACAACAACAACAACAACAACAAGTCAACAACAACAAGTCAACAACTGCTCTGCTCTGTGGAAGGCCAGCAGCTCCCCGGACACCTGGCCACAACAACAACAACAACAACAACAAGTCAACAACAACAACAACAAGTCAACAACTGCTCTGCTCTGTGGAAGGCCAGCAGCTCCCCGGACACCTGGCCACAACAACAACAACAACAACAACAACAAGTCAACAACTGCTCTGCTCTGTGGAAGGCCAGCAGCTCCCCGGACACCTGGCCACAACAACAACAACAACAACAACAACAAGTCAACAACAACAAGTCAACAACTGCTCTGCTCTGTGGAAGGCCAGCAGCTCCCCGGACACCTGGCCACAACAACAACAACAACAACAACAAGTCAACAACAACAAGTCAACAACTGCTCTGCTCTGTGGAAGGCCAGCAGCTCCCCGGACACCTGGCCACAACAACAACAACAACAACAACAAGTCAACAACAACAACAACAAGTCAACAACTGCTCTGCTCTGTGGAAGGCCAGCAGCTCCCCGGACACCTGGCCACAACAACAACAACAACAACAACAAGTCAACAACAACAACAACAAGTCAACAACAACAACAAGTCAACAACTGCTCTGCTCTGTGGAAGGCCAGCAGCTCCCCGGACACCTGGCCACAACAACAACAACAACAACAACAACAAGTCAACAACAACAAGTCAACAACTGCTCTGCTCTGTGGAAGGCCAGCAGCTCCCCGGACACCTGGCCACAACAACAACAACAACAACAACAAGTCAACAACAACAAGTCAACAACAACAAGTCAACAACTGCTCTGCTCTGTGGAAGGCCAGCAGCTCCCGGGACACCTGACCACAACAACAACAACAACAAGTCAACAACAACAACAAGTCAACAACTGCTCTGCTCTGTGGAAGGCCAGCAGCTCCCGGGACACCTGACCACAACAACAACAAGTCAACAAGTCAACAACTGCTCTGCTCTGTGGAAGGCCAGCAGCTCCCGGGACACCTGACCACAACAACAACAAGTCAACAAGTCAACAACTGCTCTGCTCTGTGGAAGGCCAGCAGCTCCCGGGACACCTGACCACAACAACAACAAGTCAACAAGTCAACAACTGCTCTGCTCTGTGGAAGGCCAGCAGCTCCCAAAACACCTGACCACAACAACAACAACAACAAGTCAACAACTGCTCTGCTCTGTGGAAGGCCAGCAGCTCCCCAGACACCTGACCACAACAACAACAACAAGTCAACAACAATAACTTGTCAACAGCAACAAGTCAACTACAAGTCAACAACAACAACAAGTCAACGACAACAAGTCAACATCAATGACTCAATAACAAGTCAACAACAATAACTCAACAAGTCAACAATAACTTAACAACAAGTCAACAACAATAACTCAACAAGTCAACAATAACTTAACAACAAGTCAACAACAATGACTCAACAAGTCAACAACAATAACTCAAGTCAATAACTTAACAATGACTCAACAAGTCAACAACTCAACAAGTCAACAATAACTTAACAACAACAAGTCAACAACAATAACTCAACAACAAGTCAACAACAATAACTCAACAACAAGTCAACAACAATAACTCAACAAGTCAACAATAACTCAACAACAAGTCAACAACAATAACTCAACAACAATGACTCAACAACAACAAGTCAACAACAATAACTCAACAACAACAAGTCAACAACAATAACTCAACAAGTCAACAACAACAACTCAACAAGTCAACAATAACTCAACAACAACAAGTCAACAACAATAACTCAACAAGTCAACAACAACAACTCAACAAGTCAACAATAACTTAACAACAACAAGTCAACAACAATAACTCAACAAGTCAACAACAATAACTCAACAAGTCAACAATAACTCAACAACAACAAGTCAACAACAATAACTCAACAAGTCAACAACAACAACTCAACAAGTCAACAATAACTCAACAACAACAAGTCAACAACAATAACTCAACAAGTCAACAACAACAACTCAACAAGTCAACAATAACTTAACAACAACAAGTCAACAACAATAACTCAACAAGTCAACAACAATAACTCAACAAGTCAACAATAACTCAACAACAACAAGTCAACAACAATAACTCAACAAGTCAACAACAACAACTCAACAAGTCAACAATAACTTAACAACAACAAGTCAACAACAATAACTCAACAAGTCAACAACAATAACTCATCAACAACAAGAACAATTCAAAAACAAGTTAACAACAACAACAAGTCAACAACAACAAGTCAACAAGCCCCGCCCCCCCCCTCACCGTGCACAGCGCGTCCTGCAGCTGCGCAGCCACGGCGTGCGCTAGCCCCAGGGGGCAGCAGAGCCGCAGGTCGTTGAAGGCGGCCAGGACGAGGTTGAGGAAGCAGGCGAGCGGCGGGAAGTCCAGCAGCGCCATGGGCGGCTGCAGCGTCCCCGCCTGCGGCGCCGCCACGGCGGCCGCCGACTGCTGCACGGCGCCGCCGCCCCCCAGGGCGGCGGGCAGCGCGATCAGCGTGTACGCGCCCATGTCCTCCCGGAAGCGGTCGCAGGCGTCCCGCAGGGCGCGGCCGAACGCCTCGCCCGCCACGGCGGAGAACAGCGGCGCCAGCTGGCCGCGGAAGTCGGCGCCGACGCGGCTGAAGGACAGGCCGAAGTACATGCACTGGCCCAGCAGGGAGTCCAGCCGCGCGCCCACGCCGCGCCGCAGGTCCCGCTCCAGCGCACGCAGGAAGCCGCGCACCCGCAGCGCCACCCAGCCGTGGAACACGCGGCCCTCGGCGCCCGCCGCCTCCTCGTCGGAGAACACGGCGCGGTATTGCGTGACCACGTCGAACAGGTGCACGCGGCACGCCTCCGCCGTCTTGGCGGCGTGGGCGTAGGCGTCGTCGTCGGGCACGGCGGCGAGCACCGCGTCCAGCCAGGAGCCGCGCGCCTGCAGGAACTTGACGCGCAGCTCCGCCTCCGTGAACACGTCCATGCGCCGCAGGAAGCCCACCACGCGCAGGCAGACGGGCAGCGGCGCGTTGGAGCGCAGCGTCTGCAGCAGCTGCGCCAACATCAGCTGGCTGGACTGACGCACCTCACACACCATGGCCTGCAGGGGGCGGGGTCAGAGGTGAGGAGGGGCGGGGTCATAGGTCAGGAGGGGTGGAGGTTAGGAAGGTCAGGAGGGTCGGAGGTCAAAGGTCAGGAGGGGTGGAGGTCAGAGGTCAGGAGGGTCGGAGGTCAGGAGGGTCGGAGGTCAGAGGTCACCCCCCCCCCAGCTCCTACCTGGACGACGGGCAGCGTGCCGTGCTTCCTGTCCAGCCGGCGGACGTAGCTAGCTAGCTGCAGCGCCTCCTCGTAGTAGCCGTTCCTCACGCAGGTGTCCATGAGCTGCGGGATCTCAAGGACCTCCAGGAGCTCCGGGTGCCGGTTCAGGGTCACACTGTTCATCCTGCGGGCCGCCGCCACCTGCTGGGCCTGATGGACGAAGGCCCTGGGGGGGGGGGGGGAGTACTTTAATAGTTACATTACAGGAACAGTACTTTAATAGTTACATTACAGGAACAGTACTTTAATAGTTACATTACAGGAACAGTACTTTAATAGTTACATTACAGGAACAGTACTTTAATATCGTTACATTGCAGTAGCAGTACTTTAATGTCGTTACATCGTAGTAACAGTACTTTAATATCGTTACATCGTAGTAACAGTACTTTACAGTACTTTAATGTCGTTACATCGTAGTAACGGTACTTTAATGTCGTTACATCGTACTAACAGTACTTTAATGTCGTTACATCGTAGTAACAGTACTTTACAGTACTTTAATATCGTTACATTGTAGTAACAGTACTTTAATGTCGTTACATCGTAGTAACAGTACTTTAATGTCGTTACATCGTAGTAACAGTACTTTACAGTACTTTAATATCGTTACATTGTAGTAACAGTACTTTAATATCGTTAAATTGTAGTAACAGTACTTTAATATCGTTACATTGTAGTAACAGTACTTTAATATCGTTACATTGTAGTAACAGTACAACGAAGTCCGTCCACCTCCCTGACACGAGCTTCCTGGTACACTCCAGAGTACTCCTTTACTCCATTACTCCATTACTCGGCAGTAACGCGCCCACCTGCACTTCTGCTCCAGGCCGGGCAGCTTGAGCAGCAGCCGGGACACGCTGGCCTCCACCCGGCCGAAGTCCCGGTAGATGTGCTGGGTGCAGTCCGCGGTGCGGATGAAGGTCTGGTAGTTGGAGAAGGCCAGCTCCCGGGTCTGCTGCAGGACCTGCTCCCGCTCCTCCTCCAGGCGCTCCGGCTCCCGCAGCAGCTTCTCCAGGCCGAACGAGCTGAGCTCCGACAGGTAGGCCGTGAAGTCCGGGTGGTCCCGGGCCAGGCCCGGCTGGAGGTCCTGGAAGCTGTCCCGGAAGATGGAGGCCAGGACGCTCTCGTCCTCCACGTCCAGGGTCGCCATGCTGGTCCGCTCCGGTCCGGGTCGGGACTCAAACTGCGGCGTGACACTTCCGGGTACAAGGGAACATCCGGGTCCTCCGCCGTGACGCGTCGGACCGGAAGCAGCAGCGACGACACCGAATTATTACCGTTTTTATTCTGTGTAAATGTATTTTATAAACCATAGAGACTCAAAGGTAAAGGCTCTCTAAAGACGATATTTAATTATGATCCACTCTGATCCGGGTCGGACTCAAACTGTCGCGTGACACTTCCGGGTACGGGGAACATCCGGGTCTTCCGGCGTGACGCTCCGGACCGGAAGCAGCAACGAGGACACCGAATTATTTCACTTTTTATTCTCTGTAAAGTTATTTTATAAACCATAGAGTGTCAAAGGTAAAGGCTCTCTCAAGAGGATATTTAATAATAAAAACAAGCTTGTTCGCACAGTTTTTATAAATATAGCAGAGCGGTGCCGTGACGTCACCGGAAGCGAGGTGAGTGGATCCGTTGTCAGGCTCAGAAAGTAATTGAAGAGAAAAACAACAAACCATAAACTAGCAGCCGGTCGGTTCTCCCGGGTTCTGACCCCCCCGCTCGGTGCTCCGCTCCCCGGGGAACCAAAACTTTCTACCCGCTCAACGGGGGGGGGAGAGGGGGTTAAGCCGCTCGGACCAGCAACCTGTTGCTAACCAGCAGTTAGCCTCCTGCTAACCCGTTACCAACCAGCTGCTAACCTGCTAGCTGGTTTAGTTGTTGTATTTCGTAGTCGGCAAGAGTTTAGTTGTTGATGGTTTTGAGGTAAATCTGCTGCTTATTAAGTTTGAGGGAATGCGGTTTGGAAACTGTTGTCCTTGTTGTGTTGTCATGTTGTTGTGTTGATGTTTTGTTGTTGTGTCGTGATGATGTTGTGTAGTTGTGTCGATCTTGTGTTGTCGTGTTGATGTGTCATTGTGTTGATGTTGATGTTGATGTTGTGTTGATGTGATGTTGTGTTGATGTTGTCGTTGATATTGATGTTGTGTTGTTGGGTGCAGACTGAAGCTGAGGACCGTGTCCTGGTGCCCTGACCTCTGACCCCGACCTCTGACCTCCACCATGGCGGCGGCGACCAGCGGCACCAAGATCTCGTGGCGACTGCGTGAGTATGAGGCAGGTTTGACCTGGTTGCCATGGTAACACCAGCCTGACTGTCCCCCGGCGCCCCCTGCAGGAGAGTTCCAGGCGCACGGCGGCACCGTGACCTGCGGCGCTCTGGCCAAGAGCACCGGACGCCTGCTGGCCACCGGGGGGGACGACTGCAGGGTCAACCTGTGGTCGGTCAGCAAGGCCAACTGCATCATGGTGAGGCTTTCCACTGCACCACCACGCCTCCCGCTGCATCCCCCCGCCTCCCACTGCACCACCCCGCCTCCCACTGCACCACCCCGCCTCCCACTGCATCCCCCCGCCTCCCGCTGCATCCCCCCGCCTCCCACTGCACCACCCCGCCTCCCACTGCACCACCCCGCCTCCCACTGCACCACCCCGCCTCCCACTGCATCCCCCCGCCTCCGCTGCATCCCCCCGCCTCCCACTGCACCACCCCGCCTCCCACTGCACCACCCCGCCTCCCACTGCACCACCCCGCCTCCCACTGCATCCCCCCGCCTCCCACTGCACCACCCCGCCTCCCACTGCACCACCCCGCCTCCCACTGCACCACCCCGCCTCCCACTGCACCACCCCGCCTCCCACTGCATCCCCCCCCCTCCCACTGCACCACCACGCCTCCCGCTGCATCCCCCCACCTCCCACTGCACCACCCCGCCTCCCACTGCACCACCACGCCTCCCGCTGCATCCCCCCGCCTCCCACTGCACCACCCCGCCTCCCGCTGCATCCCCCCGCCTCCCACCGCACCACCCCGCCTCCCGCTGCACCACCACCCCGCCTCCCACTGCAGCACCACCACGCCTCCCACTGCACCACCACCCCGCCTCCCACTGCACCACCACCCCACCTCCCACTGCACCCCCCCCGCTTCCCACTGCACCCCCCCGCCTCCCACTGCACCACCACCCCGCCTCCCACTGCACCACCACCCCACCCCCCGCCTCCCACTGCACCACCACCACGCCTCCCACTGCACCACCACCCCACCCCCCGCCTCCCACTGCACCACCACCCCGCCTCCCACTGCACCACCACCCCGCCTCTCACTGCACCACCCCGCCTCCCACTGCACCACCACCCCGCCTCTCACTGCACCACCACGCCTCCCACTGCACCACCACCCCACCCCCACTGCACCCCCCCACTTCCCACTGCACCCCCCCGCCTCCCTCTGCACCACTGCGCCACTACACCGTCTGTCCCTCCAACCGCCTGTCCCTCTGTCCTCAGACCCTGACGGGTCACAAGACCTCGGTCCAGTGCGTCCAGATCAACTCCTCTGAGGACCAGGTCGCCGCCGGGTCCCAGTCCGGGTCCATCAGGGTCTGGGACCTGGAGGCTGTCAAGAGTAAGTGTGTGTGTGTATGTGTGGGAGAGGGCGAGCGAGGGGGAGAGAGAGAGAGAGAGACAGTTGTGTCTGTCCTCAGGTTTGAGGACTCTGATGGGACACAAGTCAAACGTCACCAGTCTGAGTTTCCACCCTTATGACAACCTGCTGGCCTCCAGCTCCATGGACACTAACATCAAGTGTGAGAGGTGTGAGGGAGGGAGGGTGAGGGAGGGAGGGGGGAGTGAGAGGGTGAGTCACAGTTTGTCTTCCTGAGTTGCTGATGAAGGTTTTCTCTTTGTTTTGCTCCGACAGGTTTGGGACGTCAGAAGAAGAAAGGATATGTGTTACATTTCAAGGTGAAGCGTGTGTGTGTGTGTGTGTGTGTGTGGGGGGGGGGGGGGGGGGACGACCACCTGAAGTGAGTTGTGTTTTTAGAGTGTGTGTGTGTGTGTGTGTGTGTGTGTGTGTGTGCAGGAACACACTGAGGCGGTTCGTTCTCTGGCCTTCAGTCCAGACGGGAAGTGGCTGGCCTCAGCAGGTGACGACTGTACAGTGAAGGTACAACCACAGACACTGTTGTCCCCTCGTGTCCACCAGTCCTCTGACGTGTGTGTGTGTGTGTGTGTGTGTGTGTGTGTGTGTGTGTGTAGCTGTGGGATCTGTCCCAGGGTAAAATCCTCAATGAGTTCCGGTCTCACTCTGCTCCGGTCGGCACCATCCAGTTTCACCCCAACGAGTACCTGCTGGCCTCAGGCAGCTCAGACAGGTCTGTGTCCGTCTCTCTGTCTCTGTGTCTCCGTCTCTCTCTGTCTCTGACCTCTCTCTCTCTCTCTCTCTCTCTCTCTCCTGCAGGACCATCAAGTTGTGGGATCTAGAGCGGGTTCTCCCTGGTCAGCTCGTTGGAAGGAGACACGTCTTCTGTCCGGTGAGTTCTGACTGCTGACCCCGGAACACCCCACTGTGACCTTTGACCTCTCCACTGTGACCTTTGACCTCTCCACTGTGACTTTGACCTCTCCACTTTGACCTTTGATCTCTCCACTGTGACCTTTGATCTCTCCACTTTGACCTTTTCCACTGTGACCTTTGACCTCTCCACTGTGACCTTTGACCCCTCACCTGTGCCCTTTGATCTCTCCACTGTGACCTTTGACCCCTCACCTGTGCCCTTTGATCTCTCCACTGTGACCTTTGACCCCTCACCTGTGCCCTCAGGTGCATCCTGTTCAACCAGGACGGGTCCTGCCTGTTCAGCGGGGCCTCGGACTCTCTGCGGGTCTTCGGCTGGGAGCCGGACCGCTGCCTGGACGTGGTGCCGGTGGGCTGGGGCAGGGTGTCGGACCTGTCGGTGTACGGCCAGCAGCTGGTGAGTCATGGTGCTACTGACTGACTGACCGACTGACCGCAGTACAGACCCACAGGTTCAGCAGACTCAGGCTCTCGCCCCCCTCTCTGCCAGATCGCCGTGTCCCACCAGCTGTCCACCGTCTCCATGTACGTCGTGGACCTGAGCAAGGTGAAGAGCGTCTCCGAGGCTCCGGGGGACGTCCAGGACGACCGGGCCGCTCGCCGCGCCCAAGGAACCCCGAGGAGCCGCGCTGAGGCGGAGCTACGACCGGCCGGAGACCACCTGCAGCTCCCAGAGGTACCTTGCCACACCTCCTGCTGCTCCGCTGAACCTCCTGCTGCTCCGCTGAACCTCCTGCTGCTCCGCTAATCATCCTGCTGCTCTGCTAAACCTCCTGCTGCTCTGCTAAACCTCCTGCTGCTCCACTAATCATCCTCCTGCTCTGCTAAACCTCCTGCTGCTCTGCTAAACCTCCTGCTGCTCTGCTAATCCTCCTGCTCTGCTAATACTCCTGCTGCTCCGCTAATCCTCCTGTTCTGCTAAACCTCCTGCTGCTCCGCTAATACTCCTGTTCTGCTAAACCTCCTGCTGCTCCGCTAATACTCCTGCTGCTCCGCTAATCCTCCTGCTCTGCTAAACTTCCTGCTGCTCTGCTAATACTCCTGCTGCTCCGCTAATCCTCCTGCTCTGCTGCTCCGCTAAACCTCCTGCTCTGCTGCTCCGCTAAACCTCCTGCTGCTGACAAACCCAGAGTTTGTCTTCAGGGTCAGTGTGTTCACCTGAAAGGGGCGGAGCTTCCTCACTGCTCTTCTTCTCCTTCACCTTTCACCTCCACTGGTTTGGAGGCGGAGTTTCCTCCGTGTGACTGTTTCCTGTTGGGAGTTCATCACCGTGACGACGGGAGGAGTTCTGCTCCCTGCTCGTGTTGCGTCGCGGTGCGAGAATCGGCTCCACTTCCTGTGTTCAGGGAGACGCAGCGCTCCGAGGCCGAGAGGAGGCGGAGCCCTGAGGGGGAGAGGCGGAGCCTCAGTGACGAGGAGACGGAGGAGAAGTTCTCCACCGCCGAGATCCACAGCGCCGAGGACTACAAGGAGATCTTCCAGCCCAAGAACGCCATCTGTAGGTCGTGTGTGTGTGTGTGTGTGTGTGTGTGTGTGTGTGTGTGTCTCTGATGTGACTCCTCCTCTTCCAGCGAGGACTCCTCCCCGGGTGTCGGAACCTTTTCCTGCTCCTCCAGAAGACGGTGAGTTTGAGTCTGAACCCGCTGGCCGTTTCCATGACAACGTTCTTAGAACAATGTACACACACACACACACACACACACACACACACACACACACACACACACACACACACGGAGGACACTTTGTCCTGATTGGCTCTCCTGGACTCCTGGGCACCGTTGTCATGGCGACAGACCCTGAGCCCGTCTGGCTGTCTTCCTTCACACAGACGCCGTCCTCCTCCCTTTCAACCGACACATGAAGGACCTGATCGCTGCTTTTCCCGACAAGCAGCAGGTCAGTGAACGCACCGCCTCCTGCCCACACACACACACACACACACACACACACACACAAAGAAGGCTACTTCAGCTGAACAGAGTGTAAAATGTACTTTAAGGCTCGTCACCTCCTCCTCCTGCTCCTCTTCCTCCTCCTGCTCCTCCTGCTCCTCCTCCTGCTCCTCCTCCAGGAGTGTGATGATGAAGTGTTCCTATGTTCCAGGTGAAGCCTGCGCCTCCTCCTGCGCCTCCTCCTGCTCCTGCTCCGTCAGCTCCGGTCCAGAGGGTGAAGCCCACCGTGGTCTCCTCCTCCTCCTCCTCAAAGCCACCCACACCCGTGGCTCCGCCCCCTTCGCAGGCCCCGCCCCCATCTGGCTGCAGACCAGTGGAGTTGATCCCGAGCAGCCGGAACGTTCCTCTGGGCCTCAACGTGGCCGACTTCCTGCCGGTGAGGACGACCTCCTGACCCCTGACCTTGACCCCTGACGGTGTTTCAGCCAATCACAGATCAGAGCAGGTCCAAACTCTGTTCTCTGTGCAGGACAGGTGGAGAAAAGGTGGAGGACAGGTGGAGGACAGGTGGAGGGAAGGTGGACAGGTGGAGGGAAAGTGGAGGAAAGGTGGAGGACAGGTGGAGGGAAGGTGGAGGACAGGTGGAGGAAAAGTGGAGGACAGGTGGAGGAAAGGTGGAGGGAAAGTGGAGGGAAGGTGGACAGGTGGAGGGAAAGTGGAGGAAAGTGGAGGAAAAGTGGAGGACAGGTGGAGGAAAGGTGGAGGGAAGGTGGAGGACAGGTGGAGGAAAAGTGGAGGACAGGTGGAGGGAAGGTGGAGGGAAAGTGGAGGGAAGGTGGAGGACAGGTGGAGGGAAAGTGGAGGGAAGGTGGAGGGAAAGTGGAGGACAGGTGGAGGGAAGGTGGAGGGAAAGTGGAGGAAAGTGGAGGACAGGTGGAGGGAAAGTGGAGGACAGGTGGAGGGAAAGTGGAGGACAGGTGGAGGGAAGGTGGAGGGAAAGTGGAGGAAAGTGGAGGAAAAGTGGACAAGTGGAGGAAAAGTGGAGGACAGGTGGAGGGAAAGTGGAGGACAGGTGGAGGGAAAGTGGAGGACAGGTGGAGGGAAGGTGGAGGGAAAGTGGAGGAAAAGTGGAGGACAGGTGGAGGACAGGTGGAGGGAAAGTGGAGGGAAGGTGGACAGGTGGAGGAAAAGTGGAGGGAAAGTGGAGGAAAGTGGAGGAAAAGTGGAGGACAGGTGGAGGGAAAGTGGAGGACAGGTGGAGGGAAAGTGGAGGACAGGTGGAGGGAAAGTGGAGGACAGGTGGAGGGAAGGTCTTCCTCCCTTTAGGAGTCAATTTCTCTCAAGACAGCAGAACCACTAACCCCCCCCCCCCCCCCCCCCCCCCCCCAGGCCTCGGGCTCCCCCGTCTCCCTCTCTGATGAAGAGGCTCTGACCCTGATGAAGAAAGGTCATGACACCATGTGTGTGATGCTCAGCAGCCGGCTGAAGAACCTGGAGACGGTCAGGGGGGTGTGGAGGCGCGAGGACATCAAGGTACCGCTGACCTCTGACCTCTGTGACACCCCCCTGACCTCTGACCTCCTGTCACCCCCTGACCTCTGACCTGTGTTGTCCAGAGTGCTGTGGACGCTGCCGTCTCAATGAAAGATCAGTCCATCGTGGTGGACCTTCTGAATATCATCAACCTGCAGCCGTGAGACACACACACACACACACACACGCACACACACACACACACGCACACACACACACACACACACGCACGCACACACACACACACACACACACACACACACACACACACACACACACACACACACACAGTGACGATCAGTGTGTTTCTAGGTCTCTATGGAAACTGGACTTGTGTACGACCGTCTTGCCTCAACTGGACAAACTGCTGCAGAGCAAATATGAGAGGTGTGTGTGTGTGTGTGTGTGTGTGTGTGTGTGTGTGTGTGTGTGTGTGTGTGTGTGTGTGTGTGTGTGTGTGTGTGTTACAGTGCGTGTGTGTGTGTGTGTGTTACAGTGTGTGTGTTACAGTGTGTGTGTGTGTTACAGTGTGTGTGTTACAGTGTGTGTGTGTGTGTTACAGTGTGTTTTACAGTGTATGTGTGTGTTTTACTGTGTGTGTTAGTGTGTGTGTGTGTTACAGTGCGTGTGTTAGTGTGTGTGTGTGTGTTACAGTGCGTGTGTTAGTGTGTGTGTGTGTGTGTGTGTTACTGTGTGTGTGTGTTACAGTGCGTGTGTTAGTGTGTGTGTGTGTGTGTTACAGTGCGTGGTGTGTTAGTGTGTGTGTTACAGTGTGTGTGTGTGTTACTGTGTGTGTGTGTTAGTGTGTGTGTGTTACAGTGTATGTGTGTGTGTGTGTGTGTTACAGTGTGTGTGTTACAGTGTGTGTGTGTGTGTGTGTGTGTTACAGTGTGTTTTACAGTGTATGTGTGTGTTTTACTGTGTGTGTGTGTTTTACAGTGTGTGTGTTACAGTGTGTGTGTGTGTGTGTTAGTGTGTGTGTTAGTGTGTGTGTGTGTTACAGTGCGTGTGTTAGTGTGTGTGTGTGTGTGTGTGTTACTGTGTGTGTGTGTTACAGTGCGTGTGTTAGTGTGTGTGTGTTACAGTGTGTGTGTGTGTGTGTTACAGTGTGTTTTACAGTGTATGTGTGTGTTTTACTGTGTGTGTGTTACAGTGCGTGTGTTAGTGTGTGTGTGTTACAGTGTGTGTGTGTGTGTGTTACAGTGTGTTTTACAGTGTATGTGTGTGTTTTACTGTGTGTGTGTGTGTGTGTTATAGTGTGTGTGTGTTTTACAGTGTGTGTGTTACAGTGTGTGTGTGTGTGTCCTCCAGCTACGTCCACACCGGCTGCTCCTCCCTAAAACTCATCATGAAACATTTCTGGTCTTTGATCTCTGACACGCTGAAGGCCACGCCCTCTGTGGGCGTCGACATCACCCGAGAGGAGCGGTGAGTCTCTCACTCACACACACACACACACACACACACACACCCCTCACCCTCCTCCACCCTCAGACACCAGAAGTGCCAGCTGTGCTGCAAGCAGCTGAGGAACCTCCGTCAGGTGGTGAAGAACAAGGCGGGGCTTGTCGGTCGCCATGGCAGCACCTTCACCGAACTGCAGCTGCTGATGGCGCCGCTGGAGGACGTCCTGTGACCCGCCGGAGGACCAGAGGACGTCCTGTGACCCGCCGGAGGACCAGAGGACGTCCTGTGACCCGCCGGAGGACCAGAGGACGTCCTGTGGGACGCCGTCCCCCGAGGGAGGGTTCTGGACCGGAGCTGCTTTTCTACTCCTCACTTCCTGTTTATTTAAATAAAGTGACAATTTTGTTGAAACCTGGACCTGGTCTGTCCTGGTCTGTCCTGGACCTGGTCTCTGGACCTGGTCTCCACCTTACCAGACCAGGGGTACGTCTGAATTGTCCCTCCTACGTCCTTATCGACTTGTCCTGAACCCTGGAAGTCTGAAAAGACTCAATGTTTCCTTTAGCCTAGGAAACACTGATGCTTCCTTTAGCCTAGGAAACACTGATGCTCTCCTAGCACCTTTCCTCACCTCCTTGAGGACCGACGCCGTCTCGCCGGTCAGATCAAAGAACTGGAGCCCCGGCAGTTTTTCTTACTTTATTAAAAAGGAAAATACAAAAGAAACGACGGACAGTGAACGCACCGCGGCAGCTACAGAGGTCAAAGGTCACCTTCTGTTCCGAGTGGCTGAGCAGACGTCAACACTTCATTTCCAACATGTGGAACTCATGAATTAGAATCCAAAATAATCCAGGATAAAAAAAAAAAAAAATCAGAAAAAAAGTTTAAAAAACATTTTTAAACTTTTTTTCCCACTGAAATCAAATAAAACCAAGTTTATTTACCTGAATATAAGTTAAAATAGGAGAGAAGACAGATTAACCAATAATCTGACTAGAACCTTCATCGCTGCGTGAAGAACTTAAATAAAACAACTTTAAAGTGCAACTTTCCAAAGAAAAATACTGATTAGGAAGCTCCCCGTCGCCACGGCAACCAGACCACAACCACATGCCTCGGCCAATCAGAGGAGGAGCAGAGGAGGAGGTCTCAGGCCGTCATCTTCAGTCGTCCTGCAGAGAAGATCCAGCGTTAGTCTCTTTGATCCTCTTTGATCCTCGTCAGTGACTGGAGGTGAAAACACGTCTCCTCTCTCGTCTCCATGGAAACGTCAGGTTGTCTACGACGCTTCGCATCAGGACGAGCTTCCTACAACGCCTGGGACTCGCTCCGAGTTCTGGGTTCTAGGTTCTCTCTTATCCTGCTAAATTCAGGATTTGGACCCGTTGTCATGGCGACCCGACGACTGACGTTTCAGGGTGTTTGTGGACATGAACCACAAACACCCTGAAGAATGTTTTCAGATCCGTCGACGAGGACGAGGAGGAATCAATCCCACAATGCTTTGCTGTCCAGCCGGGCCGGGGGTGGGGGAGGGGTTAGCTTAGCTTAGCTTAGCTTAGCACAGCACAGCACAAAGAGAGTAAATGGAGGGAAACTGCTAGCTTCCCTCCTGAAAACTGAAGTTCACCAATCAAGCTTTTACTTTGGAACAAACAGGAAGTCACTGATTAAAAAACATGCAGATTCACTTAAAGGAGATTTCTCTTCTTTATTGTTTGTCGTTGTTTGAGCAGAGAAAGTCGTTTTGAACGACGTCAGACTGGATCTTTGTGCCGAGCGGCGCTGAAACGACTCGGCCCGTTCACACCGCGACCCTTTCAGATTAAAACGCTGAAATTTTTGTTCCATTTACACGACAACTTTCTGAAAATGACTCGTCACCAGCTTGGTGAGAACTCGTAGTTCTGCACATGCTCAGTAGAGCCCGTCAGAACAACGTTTCCTCCGTGGTGCCATGTTCTCCTGGACTTAGTACTTTTATTTTGACAGTCACTGTAATAATCCAATTTAGTGGTTTATTTTGACAGTCACTAATAACAATCCACTTGGTAGTTTTAGTTTGACAGTCGCTGGAATAACAATCCAACTTGGTAGTTTTTATTTTGACAGTCACTGTAATAACAATCCAACTTGGTAGTTTTAGTTTGACAGTCGCTGGAATAACATTCCAATTTAGTGGCTTTATTTTGACAGTCACCGTAATAACAATCCAACCTGGTAGTTTTATTTTGACAGTCACTGTAATAATCCAACTTGGTGGTTTTATTTTGACAGTCACCGTAACAACTGCGTTTTCCCTTCAAACGTTGTCGTGGAAACGGTGTCTCAGCGGAGGGGGGGTGGGGTTTGGGGGGGGGGGTGGGTGTAGGGGGGAGGGGGGGTGCTGTTGAGCGCTCCATGCCAAAGCTGTCGACCAATCGGCACGCGGCTCACCTACCTGCCCACCGTCCCCCACCAATGGGCCGCCTCCGTCTGCCTGCCGGTCTGCAAACCAACCAATCAGACCACAGAGTGACTCAGAGGGGGCGGGGCAGACGGAGCGCGGGGCTCCTCCTCCTCCCGCCCTCCTACAGCTCAGACCTGCGACGTTCAGGAGGACCGGGTTACTGCAAGTCCCACAATGCACTGCTGCAGAGAGCTCACTGGGGAAGGTGTGTGTGTGTGTGTGTGTGTGTGTGTGTGTGTGTGTGTGTGTGTGTGTGTACCCGTGGCGAGCTGGGACTGCGACCGCCGCCGGGAGCCGCCGGCGCCTCTGGAGGTGGAGGAGAGGGTGGAGCCGGCGCTGCTGGCCCGGGAGAGGGGGAGGGGGAGGGGCGTGACCGGGGGGGGAGTCCAGCTGGGGAGGCAGAAGGTCAAAGGTCAGAGGTCAGAGGTCAGCGGCGGAGGGGGCGTGTGGGGGGGGGGGGGGGCACCGGCCGGGCGTCTCGCCGTCCCACCTCCACGCTGTCGTGCGTCGGCGACGACGAGGCGGACGAGTTGTCGTGTCTCCTGGAGGACGAGGCTCCGCCCACTTCCACGCTGCGCACGTCGCTGGGCGAACTTCAGGGAGCACACCGACTCACTCAGGTTGCTGGGCAACGGGGACACCTGAGGGAGAGAGGGAGGAGTCAGGGTGGGAGGGGAGGGGGCCGGTCGGAGAGGAGGGGCGGGGCCGAGAGGAGGGGCGGGGCCTACCTGCACCATCATCAGGGTCTTGCTGTCCCCGCTCAGCGAGTCTGCAGCAGGTAGGTGAGACGGGAGTTCCTGAAGGGGACGTGGGCGAGTCTCGCCCTCAGGGCGCTGATCACGTCTCCCAGCGCCGACAGAGACTTGTTGATGCACTGAGCCTCGCGGAGGCGACGCCCCTCCGCCCCCCGAACGGCCAATACGCTCCGAGCCCGCCAGGTCCACCAGGTTCAGCCTCCCTGAGGAGGACCAGGGTCAGGACCAGGACCAGGACCAGGACCTGGACCAGTGCCTGTACCTCGTGTGTGTGTGTGTGTGTACTTGTGTGTGTGTGTGTGTGTGTACCTTGAGTGTGAGTGTGTGTGTGTACCTTGAGTGTGTGTGTGTGTGTGTGTGTGTGTGTACCTTGAGTGTGAGTGTGTGTGTGTGTGTGTGTGTGTGTGTGTGTACCTTGAGTGTGAGTGTGTGTGTGTGTGTGTGTGTGTGTGTGTGTGTGTGTGTGTGTGTGTGTGTGTGTGTGTGTGTGTGTGTGTGTGTGTGTACCTTGAGTGTGTGTCCCAGTACTCAGGTTGTATCCAGACACAGTAACGACCAGCAGAGCGTGAGATCTAGAACTGTGTTCATTCAGGTTGGTGCCGGAGGTGGAGCGGTTCCTGTGGCCCAGGGCCAGCACCTGCACACACACACACACACGCACACGCACACGTACGCGTACGCACGCACGCACACACACACACACACACACACAGACCAGGTAGAACAACGCAGTAGAACGGTGGGGGTAGGGGGGAGGTTAGGCTCCGCCCCCTCCTGCAGGTGTCCTCACCTTGTTGATGTCCTCGGGACTCTGGACCTGGACCTCCGTCAGTCCGGGGACGTAGAGACGTCCACTACCGTCTGGGTTCATCTTGATGTCCAGTTTATCTGAGGGCTGGTCCACCAGCAGGTCCCTACACACACACACACACACACACACACACACACACACACTTATAGGAACAGCAAAGACTCCCAGACCCCCCGGGACCCCCTCAGACCCCCCAGGACCCCTCAGACCCCCCGGGACCCCCCCCCCCCCTCACCTCAGGTCTCGTTGTAGATCTCCAGCAGGCTGACGGAGATCTTGTGGTCCCAGTCGGAGGACTTGTCCGTCACCTCGGAGAACAGCAGGCGCAGCGCCCGCTGGTTGATACCGGGGTCTGAGGCCACGCCCTGAGGACACAGAGGGGGCGGAGCTTAGTGGCGCACCGATGAGGGGCCCCCTCCCCCGGGGCACCGGCCGCCTTACCTCCATGGTGTAGGTCTTCCCCGAGCCGGTCTGGCCGTACGCCAGGATGCAGACGTTGAAGCCGTCGATACAGGAAGTGACCAGAGACTGGACCTCCTGGAACACCTGGGGACCAACCGGGGGGGTCAGAGGACGGGCCGACCCCCGACCCCCGACCTGCGGGCGACTCACCTCCTCCTGCGAGGCCTGAGGGGGAAAACACGCGGTCCAGCTGGAAGGTCATGACCTTGCCCCTGCAGCTCAGGTAGAGCACGGCGTCGTCGGTCCGGGTCGAAGCTCAGCAGGGTCTTGGCCTCGGCGGAGTCCTGCTCCTCCTGACGGACCGGACGGACCCGGCACAACACCCGGATGTTACCTAGGAAACCAGAGGGTCACCTGGTCATCGGGCCCAGGGCCGGGCTGGAGGCTCAAACAAACAACAAACAACGGAACACGAGGAACATCCTGGACTTCAGGTCATGAAACACTACAGATGAAAGTCTTTATTCCGTCTAGAGGATGAAAGTCTTTATTTCGTCTAGAGGATGAAAGTCTTTATTCCATATAGAGGATGAGTCTTTATTCCATAGAGAGGATGAAAGTCTTTATTCCATAGAGAGGATGAAAGTCTTTATTCCATATAGAGGATGAAGTCTTCATTCCATAGAGAGGATGAAAGTCTTTATTCCATATAGAGGATGAAAGTCATTATTCCATAGAGAGGATGAAAGTCTTTATTCCATATAGAGGATGAAAGTCTTTATTCCATAGAGAGGATGAAAGTCTTTATTCCATAGAGAGGATGAAAGTCTTTATTCCATCTAGAGGATAAAAGTCTTTATTCCATATAGAGGATCAAAGTCTTTATTTCCCTAAAGAGACACAGACAGACGCACGCACGCACGCACACGCGCACACACACACACACACACACACACACACACACACACACACACACACACACACACACACACACACACCACACACACACACACACACACACACACACACACACACACACCACACACACGTACCTTTCAGTCGAACCAGCTCGTTGTGACATTTCTTCCTCAGGTTCATTTCCCGCTTGTATTTACAGAGAAGCTCCTGATTGGTGGAACTGACGTCGGTGATCACCTGACAGATCTGAGACAGTGTTGTGTTGATGTGTGGCACACAGTGTGTGTGTGTGTGTGTGTGTGTGTGTGTGTGTGTGTGTGTGTGTGTGTGTGTGTCCCACCTCCTGCTTGGCCTCACTGATCGCCTTGTCCAGCATGAAGGGAAACTCTGAACCTGCTTCTTCAGACTGTTGTAGTCGGAGGTGAGAGTCCGGAGGGCCGGCTGGAGGCTGAGCAGGTTCATCCTCACCCCTGGAGCAAGGCACACCACAGGTCACACACACACACACACACACACACCACACACACACACACACACACACACACACACACACACACACACACACACACACAACACACACACACACACACACACACACACACACACACACACACACACACACACACACACACACACACACACACACACACACACACACACACACACACACACCTGCCAGGTTCTCGTGCACCGCCTTCATCTCGCTCTCCCGCCCGGATGAACGCCTCCTCGATCACCGGTTCTTCTCCTCCTCCAGGTTCTGCATCTCGGCCTCCAGCTGGCCCTGGGCCCGCTCCATCTCCCCCTCGTAGACCAGGACCTGAGGGGGGGGGACACCCGGACCAGGAGGGTGCGTCAGGCCGCTTCACACAAGCGCCAAGCTAAGCTAAGCTAAGCTAAGCTAACTGTTTCTGTGAAGCTCCAGCAACAACTAACGCGACGTGTTCGTCAAAGTACGAAGGACAATGTTACATAACTGAAGCTAAAGCAGCTAATGGTTCTTGTGCTAAGCTAGCAGGTTGTTAGCATAGCGGTGCTATGCTAACGGGACATGGAGAGGGGACGGTGGGTGTGTCGGGACCAGGACACGGCCCCGGGACACAGAGGCACTCAGGTGTTAGCGGGGACACGTGCTGAACGAGCGGAATCAAAATGGCCGACCTTGGACGGCCTGCGGACCGCCTCGTGGTCGCTCCGGCAGACGACGCCGCAGGACGAGCGGCTGCAGCCCGACGCAGGACAACAGAGACAGAGACACAGCTGACTGTCTGACCACAGACACCAGGCTCCGCCCCCCCACACAGGCTCCGCCTCCCCCACACAGGCCCCGCCCCCACACACCTGAGGACACCTCACTGTCCAACCACAAACATCAGTGTATCCAGGCTCCGCCCCCAACACAGGCTCCGCCCCCACACTCCCAGACTCCTGTCTGACCCGTTCCAACCCACCCACATCAGGCCCCGGCCCCACATCGCCCCCAGGCCACGCCCCCTAGACCCACCTGGGTGCGCAGCTGGGTGCAGCTCCTCTGGGACTCGTGCAGCTGCGTCTCCAGCTCCCGCAGCAGCGCCCGCTGCGCCGCCAGCTGCTCCTGCAGGACGCCGTTCTTCACCTGCAGGTCGGCCGACTCCACCTGCACCGTCTGGGTCACGTACTGACGGAGAGGGTGGGGGACACGCAGAACCGTCAGACCGGGGCTCTGTTGGGGGGGGGGGCTCTGTGGGGGGGGGCCTCACCTTGACTCGCGGCGGCGTGGCGGCCTGCCTCGCCAGCTCGTCCTCGCACTCCCGCAGGCGGAGGGACAGGTGGTGCTCGTCCTCCGCCTGCCGCCTCCCGCTCTGCTGCAGCTGCCGCTGCAGCGCCTCCACCCTGCCGCGCTCCTCCTGCAGCTGCTGCTCCACCTCAGCCAGCCGCCGCTCCTTCTGCCGGGCCTGGGCCTCCCAGTGGGGCTCCGCCTCCCGGCGGAGAGGCTCCGCCCCCTGCAGGATCACAGCCAATAGGAGCAGGGATCAGAGGATCAAAGTGAATAAATGAGTTGTGCACATGGCTGTCGTGTACAGTGTGTGTGTGTGTGTGTGTGTGTGTGTGTGTGTGTGTGTGTGTGTGTGTGTGTGTGTGTGTGTGTGTGTGTGTGTGTGTGTGTGTGTGTACCTGGCAGTAGCTGCAGAGCTTCAGGCTCTCTGAGCTCCTCCATGACTTCAGCTCCTGCTTCAGACGCTGGTTCTCCACCTGCAGGAGCTCCAGCTGCTTCTCCAGGTCCGTCGCCCCCTGCAGGACACACACAGTAACACACACACACACACACACACACACACACACACACACACACACACACACACACACACACACACACACACACACACACACACACACACACACACAATTCCATCTGTTTACATGTGGATCAGTTTCAGCTCTAACAGTCTTCCTGTGTTCCGTCTGCAGTTATCAGATCCTGGTGTGTGTGTGTGTGTGTGTGTGTGTGTGTGTGTGTGTGTGTGTGTGTGTGTGTGTGTGTGTGTGTGTGTGTGTGTGTGTGTGTGTGTGTGTGTGTGTGTGTGTGTGTGTGTGTGTGTGTGTGAGGAATGTGGTCTCACCAGCTCAGAGCGAAGTCTCTCCACCTCCTGGCTTTGATCCAACAGCTTCTCCTCCAGCTCCGCCACCTGAACACATCCACAAGGACCTGGTGGGCACACCTGGAAAACCTCTGGAAACACCTGGAAAATCTCTGGAAACACCTGGAAAACCTCTGGATACACCTGGAAACCTCTAGATACACCTGTAAACCTGGTAGATACACCTGGAAAACCTCTAGATACACCTGTAAACCTCTGGATACACCTGTAAACCTGGTAGATACACCTGGAAAACCTCTGGATACACCTGTAAACCTCTAGATACACCTGGAAAACCTCTGGATACACCTGTAAACCTCTGGATACACCTGTAAACCTGGTAGATACACCTGGAAAACCTCTGGATACACCTGTAAACCTCTAGATACACCTGGAAAACCTCTGGATGCACCTGTAAACCTCTGGATACACCTGTAAACCTGGTAGATACACCTGTAAACCTCTAGATACACCTGTAAACCTCTAGATACACCTGGAAAACCTCTGGATACACCTGTAAACCTCTAGATACACCTGTAAACCTCTAGATACACCTGGAAAACCTCTGGATACACCTGGAAAACCTCTGGATACACCTGTAAACCTCTAGATACACCTGTAAACCTCTAGATACACCTGGAAAACCTCTAGATACACCTGGAAAACCTCTGGATGCACCTGTAAACCTGGTAGATACACCTGGAAAACCTCTGGATACACCTGTAAACCTCTAGATACAACTGGAAAACCTCTGGATACACCTGGAAAACCTCTGGATACACCTGGAAAACCTCTGGATGCACCTGGAAAACCTCTAGATACACCTGTAAACCTCTAGATACACCTGGAAAACCTCTAGATACACCTGGAAAACCTCTAGATACACATGTAAAACCTCTAGATACACCTGGAAAACCTCTGGATGCACCTGGAAAACCTCTAGATACACCTGTAAACCTCTAGATACACCTGGAAAACCTCTGGATACACCTGGAAAACCTCTGGATACACCTGGAAAACCTCTAGATACACCTGGAAAACCTCTAGATACACCTGGAAAACCTCTAGATACACCTGGAAAACCTCTAGATACACCTGGAAAACCTCTGGATGCACCTGTAAACCTGGTAGGAACATCTGGAGTTACCTGTGTGTGCAGCCGCGTGACGAGCTGCTCCTCTTCTACACTGAAATAATGTGGCTGAACCAGCCTGAAGCCTGCACACACACACACACACACACACACACACACACACACACACACACACACACACACACACACACACACACACACACACACACACACACACACACACACACACACACACACACACACACACACACACACACACACACACACACACACACACACACACAGGTTAATCAGTGTTTAAAATGTTTGACAAAGAATGTATAAATCTCACCGTTTGCAGACGACTGCTGCTCCTGCAGCTTGAGCACACCTCCTGCTGCCTCCTGCTGCTCCTCCTCCTGCTCCTCCTCCTGCTCCTCCTGCTGCTCCTCCTGCTGCTCCTCCTGCTGCTCCCGTTCTCAGCTGCTGCAGCAGGAGGCGACGCGTTACCTCTTCAGAGTGGAGACGAGTTTGAAACTCGGCGACTCGGTTCTGGAGAGAGAGAGAGACAGAGAGAGAGAGAGAGCAAGAGAGAGAGAGAGAGAGCAAGAGAGAGAGAGAGCAAGAGAAAGAGAGAGAGAGCGAGAGCGAGACAGAGAGAGAGAGCGAGAGAGAGAGAGACAGACAGAGACAGAGCGAGAGAGAGACAGAGAGAGAGCGAGAGAGAAAGAGAGAGACAGAGACAGAGAGAGAGAGAGAGAGAGAGAGAGAGACAGAGAGCGAGAGAGAGAAAGAGAGAGAGAAAGAGAGAGACAGAGAGAGAGAAAGAGAGAGACAGAGAGAGAGAAAGAGAGAGACAGACAGAGAGAGAGAGAGAGCTTCAGTTGAGCCTCTCGGATTAATAAAGTTTGTTCTACACAGACGATGCAGGTTGTTACAGCAGGAGAACCAGGTGACGTCCTGGAGGAGCGCGCACACACACACACACACACACACACACACACACACACACACACACACACACACACACACACACACACACACACACACACACACACACACACACACACACACACACACACACACACACACACACACACACACACACACACACACACACACACCTGTACCAGCGGCTCCTGGCTCAGCGGTGTGACGGCGGGCAGAGAGAGGAAGGATCCTTCGTCTTCATCACTCATCAGGACGTCCACTGAGCTGGCTGCAGACGGAGGAGGAAGATCAGCACCACACCTCCACCTGCTGCCCCACACCTCCACCTGCTGCCCCACACCTCCACCTGCTGCACCTCCACCTCCACCTGCTGCCCCTCCACCTGCTGCCCCACACCTCCACCTCCACCTGCTGCACCTCCACCTCCACCTGCTGCATCACACCACCTGCTGCCCCACACCTCCACCTGCTGCCGCCGGGAGGCTGAGGTCAAACTACAGGTCGCGACAGGAAGCCCCACTTTCCAGGTGTCAAATTACAGAAGGAGGCAAACTCGGATATGAAAGCGTTCTCCAGGAGATCGTCTGGAGAACGTGTGGAGAACCTGGAGAACGTGTAGAGAACGTGTGTAGAACCTGGACGGTCCGGAGAGGAGAGCAGAACCTCGGCGCCACACAGGAAGTGACTCAGGACCTCCTCTGCTCCTCCTATCAGCCGCTTGCTGGAATGTGGGACGATCTCCATGGCAACCGGTCCGACCAGATAACGGCCGATAACTCATTAACCTGCACAGACCGGCCTGGAACCGCAGGGTCACAGTCCAGGTTCTGGTTGCTGGTTCAGGTCCAGCTGGTCTGGAGAACTTAAGAACCTGCATGTTGCTTCATGAGTGAAGAGAAACAAGTTCCTTCAGTTTGACGCACACCAGTGCTACGATGCTAATGCTACCATGCTAATGCCTCAACACCAGTGCTACGGTGCTAATGCTACGATGCTAATGCCTCAACACCAGTGCTACGATGCTAATGCCACAACACCAGTGCTACGATGCTAATGCTATGATGCTAATGCTA
>NC_137650.1:36862676-36875176 GCF_963422515.1 Blennius ocellaris | reverse complement strand
AGGCTAAACCAGTGTGAACCAGTCTAAACCAGTGTGAACCAGGACCCCAGAAACCAGATTCTGGTTCAACATGAAGACAAAGTTTCCAAACTGAGGAAACGGTTCAGAAATTACAAACGAGGAAAAAGGTACAAATACTCGAGTACAATCAAGTAATCAAAGTGTTTTCAACTTCAGTTTCAACCAGAACCAGAACCAGAACCAGAACCCAGACCCTCACCTCAGACCACCAGAACCTGCTCCTCACCTGGACCCCCGTCCTGTAGACCGGGAGGAGACCTGGACCTCCTCCCCTCCGCCTCCGGTCTCCCAGACCACATCCTCCAGTCCTGGACCTCTTGTGGACTCCAGCCACGGTGGTGGACCCATCCAGACCACATCCTCCAGTCCTGGACCTCTTGTGGACTCCAGCCACGGTGGTGGACCCATCCAGACCACATCCTCCAGTCCTGGACCTCTTGTGGACTCCAGCCATGGTGGTGGACCCATCCAGACCACATCCTCCAGTCCTGGACCTCTTGTGGACTCCAACCAGGGTGGCGGATCCTGGTGGACCACCAGTCCGCCAACTGACAGCCTCCAAAATCCCCCTTACATGTGGGGGTCTTCTGGAACTTGAACTCCTCTTGGCGGACTCCACGGGTCCCCTGGACGCCGAGGAGCCCCTGGACTCGGGAGGTCCCCTGGATTCGGGGGGGACCCTGGACTCGGGAGGTCCCCTGGATTCGGGGGGTACCCTGGACTCGGGAGGTCCCCTGGACTCGGGGGGTCCCCTGGACTCGGGAGGTCCCCTGGACTCGGGGGGTCCCCTGGACTCGGGAGGTCCCCTGGACTCGGGGGGTCCCCTGGACTCCCAGCTGTAGCGGTTCTTAAAGAGGCTGTGGATCGTCAGGACGGCCAAGGTGCAGAGGACATACATGGTCTGGTCTCACAGGTCCAGGTCTTCTCTGGGTGGAGGTCTGTCTTCATCTAGTGGTCTCTAGAACCTCGGAGCTGGAGCAGACTGGCGGACCAGGACCGGTAGACCTGGACCGGATCAGGACTTCGTTCTGAACCAGACTAACAAAGAACCGACGAGACAAAAACGACCGATGAAGTTTCCTGGTTCTGAAGGAGAAACAATGACCAGGAACCGAGGAACCGAGGAACCAAGGAACCAGGGAACCGAGGAACCAGGGAACCGAGGAACCAGGGAACCGAGGAACCAAGGAACCGAGGAACCAGGGAACCGAGGAACCGAGGAACCAGGGAACCGAGGAACCAGGGAACCGAGGAACCGAGGAACCGAGGAACCAGGGAACCGAGGAACCAGGGAACCGAGGAACCAGGGAACCGAGCAAGAAGAGGTGAAGGAGAACTGCAGTCCAGCAGCAGATCCTCGTTTGTGTCAGTGAGCGGATTAGAGCGAGGCGGGTCTTCACCTCCACCCTCGGTGATGGAGGGAGGGGGGAGAGAGAGAGAGAGACAGAGAGAGAGACAGAGACAGAGAGAGAGAGAGAGAGAGAGAGAGACAGAGAGAGAGAGAGAGAGGGAGAGAGAGAGAGAGAGAGTCCCCCCCCACCGACCATCTGTTGTTCTTGTTGGATAAATTTGCTGTGAGCCGCCGGCGATGATGTAATCAGAACACCGTCACAACACCATCACAACACCGGTAGAACACCGGTAGAACACCGTCACAACAGCAGAACAGCGTCACAACAGCAGAACAGCGTCAGACCATTAGAACAGCAGAACAGTGTCAGAACAGCGTCAGAACACCATCAGAACAGCATCAGAACACCATCAGAACACCATCAGAACAGCATCAGAACAGCATCAGAACAGCATCAGAACACCATCAGAACACCATCAGAACAGCATCAGAACACCATCAGAACAGCGTCAGAACACCATCAGAACACCATCAGAACAGCGTCAGAACACCATCAGAACAGCAGAACAGTGTGAGAACAGTGTCAGAACACCATCAGAACAGCGTCACAACAGCAGAACAGCGTCAGACCATCAGAACAGCAGAACAGTGTCAGAACAGCGTCAGAACACCATCAGAACAGCATCAGAACACCATCAGAACAGCAGAACAGTGTCAGAACAGCGTCAGAACACCATCAGAACAGCATCAGAACACCATCAGAACAGCAGAACAGTGTCAGAACAGCGTCAGAACACCATCAGAACAGCATCAGAACACCATCAGAACAGCATCAGAACAGCGTCAGAACACCATCAGAACAGCATCAGAACACCATCAGAACAGCGTCAGAACACCATCAGAACAGCAGAACAGTGTGAGAACAGTGTCAGAACACCATCAGAACACCGTCAGAACACCGTCACAACAGCAGAACAGCGTCAGAACAGCAGAGAGGATGAAGGAACCAGCAGAAGCGGCCTGATGAGAACTGTCAGGACTCATTCTCAGAACACAGCCTGACGGCCCGACGCCGAGCTCTGATTGGTCCGTCCAGGACAAAGAGGAGGTTTCCACTCTACCGACCACTTTCATCTCGCTAACGAGGGGGCGGGGCTTCACTAACGAGGGGGGCAAGGTCACCATCAGAATATAATCTGGTGTTAGGAGAGGAAGATGCTCTATAATCTGATGTTAGAGGAAGATGCTCTATAATCTGGTGTTAGAGGAGGAAGATGCTCTATAATCTGATGTTAGAGGAGGAAGATGCTCTATAATCTGGTGTTGGAGGGGGAAGATGCTCTATAATCTGATGTTAGAGGAAGATGCTCTATAACCTGGTGTTAGAGGAAGATGCTCTATAATCTGGTGTTAGAAGAAGATGCTCTATAATCTGGTGTTAGAGGAGGAAGATGCTCTATAATCTGATGTTAGAGGAAGATGCTCTATAATCTGATGTTAGAGGAAGATGCTCTATAATCTGATGTTAGAGGAGGAAGATGCTCTATAATCTGATGTTAGAGGAAGATGCTCTATAATCTGATGTTAGAGGAAGATGCTCTATAATCTGGTGTTAGAGGAGGAAGATGCTCTATAATCTGATGTTAGAGGAGGAAGAGGCTCTATAATCTGATGTTAGAGGAAGATGCTCTATAATCTGATGTTAGAGGAAGATGCTCTATAATCTGGTGTTAGAGGAGGAAGATGCTCTATAATCTGGTGTTAGAGGAGGAAGATGCTCTATAATCTGATGTTAGAGGAGGAAGAGGCTCTATAATCTGATGTCAGCTCTTCTTAAAGAATCAGATTAATGAACCAATAAGAAGCAGAAACATCAGTTGATAATCCAACATGCTCTTAGAAATAGAAGCTTCTGAATGTTAATGCTACTTCATGTGGTGGAGGAGGAGGAGCAGCAGAAGCAGGAGGAGGAGCAGGGGGAGCAGGAGGAGGAGCAGCAGGAGGAGCAGGAGGAGGAGGAGGAGGAGCAGCAGAAGCAGGAGGAGGAGCAGGGGGAGCAGGAGGAGGAGCAGCAGGAGGAGCAGGAGGAGGAGGAGGAGGAGGAGGAGGAGCAGCAGAAGCAGGAGGAGGAGCAGGGGAAGCAGGAGGAGGAGGAGGAGGAGGAGCAGCAGCAGACGGGGAGACAACAGGAGAAATGTTAAAACCATCACAGCAGTTTGAGTCGTTTCAGGAGGAAATTGCAGGGGAAACAGTTTAGGGACATGACATCAGGAGGAGGAGCAGGAGGAGGATCAGGAGGAGGAGCAGCAGGAGGAGGAGCAGGAGGAGCAGCAGGAGGAGCTCAGCAGCCTCACAGCGCCCCCCGGAGGCCCCCGACATCACGTCTGCATTTAATCACATGTTTCATAACAGAGTCCAGCTGAGCTCAACATCTGTGTGTGTGTGTGTGTGTGTGTGTGTGTGTGTGTGTGTGTGTGTGTGTGTGTGTGTGTGTGTGTGTGTGTGTGTGTGTGTGTGTGTGTGTGTGTGTGTGTGTGTGTGTGTGTGTGTGTGTCTCATCTACATCCTGTGGGGCTAAAAATCCTCCAGAGCTGCTTTTTGTTCAAGTTCCTCTAGTCCTGTAGCTCTATGGTTCTAGTCCTGTAGCTCTATGGTTCTGTATCAAACCTGAAGTCATTCAGGAACCAAAGCAGACAAACATCACATCTGGAAAACATTGTAGATTCATCTGGAGGGTGTGTGTGTGTGTGTGTGTGTGTGTGTGTGTGTGTGTGTGTGTGTGTGTGTGTGTGTGTGTGTGTGTGTTAGCAGGATGAAGCTGACAGGATGTTTTTCATCTCAAGTATCTGAGGAGAAAATCTGATTACAGTGATTGGATCGCTGTGGTCATGTGATCCTCCTCCTCCTGCTCCTCCTCCTCCTCCTCCTGCTCCTCCTCCTCCTCCCAGGTCCCTCCATCCTCCCGCAAGAAGCAGAAGAAAGGTTCTCCCGCCGTTGGCAGAACTTGTTTGTCGTCTTAGTTTGTGAGGAGAGTTCACACTCTGAGAACCTCACAGGCCACGCCCCCTCACAACAGACCACGCCCCCTCCAAACATACCACGCCCCAATGAGCTGCTACTGCTGTTGCTCGCTGGACGAGCAAGTGGTTTTAGTGGATCTTCCAGCCTGAGATCTTTATGGTTAGCGCGAGAAGGAGACCCATCCAAGATGGCGGCGCTGGAGGCACGAGCAGGAGACCCATCCAAGATGGCGGCGCTGGAGGTTTCATGTCTATGGACAGGAACTTTCTTCTTGTTCTCATGGAGGAACTTTTAGTGCTTCTCTTAATCCTGAACTACTGTGTGTGTGTGTGTGTGTGTGTGTGTGTGTGTGTGTGTGTGTGTGTGTGTGTGTGTGTGTGTGTGTGTGTGTGTGTGTGTGTGTGTGTGTGTGTCCCATAATGAGCAGTAAGAACCAGGTCTTGGTCGCTGTGTGTTCACACAGGGTGTGTCTCCTCTCACTGACCACAACGTAACACAACCACGGCCTATAAATACTGTGTGTGTGTGTGTGTGTGTGTGTGATGTTCTTCTGATCCAGTTTTTCCTCTGTGACTTCAAACAGCGAATGGAAACATTTAAAGACCCCACACACACACACACACACACACACACACACACACACACACACACACACACACACACACACACACACACACACACACACACACACACACACACACACACAAAGTGAAAATTCAGCACGTTTTCATCTTTTGCGTTTCAACGACGATGTTCTACCAAACTATATCTAGTAGATCTACTATAACTATATCCAGAACCACGAAATAATCCATGGAGTTTCCATGTTAGTCCACTAGTTGGCGCTGTTTAGTTATACTACTGAAAGTACACACACACACACACACACACACACACACACACACACACACACACACACACACACACACACACACACACACACCACCAAGTTGTATTGTTAGTACAGTGACTGTCAAAAGTTAACCTGGTTAGCAGCTAACTAGATAACCTGTCGGTAACCTGGTTAGCAGCTAACCAGAAAACATGTCGGTAACCTGGTTAGCAGCTAACCAGATAACCTGTCGGTAACCTGGTTAGCAGCTAACTAGATAACCTGTCGGTAACCTGGTTAGCAGCTAACCAGAAAACATGTCGGTAACCTGGTTAGCAGCTAACCAGATAACCTGTCGGTAACCTGGTTAGCAGCTAACCAGATAACTTGTCGGTAACCTGGTTACCAGCTAACCAGATAACATGTCGGTAACCTGGTTAGCAGCTAACCAGATAACATGTCTGTAACCTGGTTAGCAGCTAACCAGATAACCTGTCGGTAACCTGGTTACCAGCTAACCAGAAAACATGTCGGTAACCTGGTTAGCAGTTCACCTGTCGGTAACCTGGTTACCAGCTAACCAGATAACATGTCGGTAACCTGGTTACCAGCTAACCAGAAAACATGTCGGTAACCTGGTTAGCAGTTCACCTGTCGGTAACCTGGTTACCAGCTAACCAGATAACATGTCGGTAACCTGGTTACCAGCTAACCAGAAAACATGTCGGTAACCTGGTTAGCAGTTCACCTGTCGGTAACCTGGTTACCAGCTAACCAGATAACATGTCGGTAACCTGGTTACCAGCTAACCAGAAAACATGTCGGTAACCTGGTTACCAGCTAACCAGATAACATGTCGGTAACCTGGTTACCAGCTAACCAGAAAACATGTCGGTAACCTGGTTAGCAGTTCACCTGTCGGTAACCTGGTTACCAGCTAACCAGATAACATGTCGGTAACCTGGTTACCAGCTAACCAGAAAACATGTCGGTAACCTGGTTAGCAGTTCACCTGTCGGTAACCTGGTTACCAGCTAACCAGATAACATGTCGGTAACCTGGTTACCAGCTAACCAGTTAACCTTCTAAACCAGCGTCAGCCTCACCAGCAGCAGAACCACGAGCCTCCAGACCGACCTGATGAAGAGGAGGGAGGATGAAGAGGAGGCAGTGATGAAGAGGAGGGAGGATGAAGGTGTTTTCAATCAGCCTGACGAGCCGCCGCGGCGTCGCCATGGAGACCGACACGTGGAGCGTTTGTTGTGCTCACCTGGTGCGGCCGCCGCTTTGTCCCGGTGAAACAGACAAACCGCTGAGGGCGTGAAAGGCTTTGAAGCGGTGGAAAGTGCTGGATGGGGGGGGGGCAGACCCGGTCCTGACACCGTCCTGACCCCGTCAGAGAGCCCGCACACCCGCGCCCCGCCCCGGGCGACACCCGTCGGTCCCCGCGGGACAGACAGACGGACAGACAGACGGAAGCGGACCGCTCTCACCTCCTCCTGGTCCCGGACAGCCGCTCCTCCCGCGGGGCTCCGGACCGGACCGGACTGGACCGGACCGGACCGGACCGGACCGGACAGACCCGGACCTGCAGACGCGCCGTGTGGACGTGGAGGAGCTCCGTGTGGCCGTGAACGTCTCGCGGCCTTGCTGCCTTCACGGACTGTGGGGATTCCTGTATGTCTGGCGCGCGTGTGACGTGGGCCGGGGCACAGGGAGGGAGGGGGGGGGGCGGTGCTGTGACGTCACGTGGCAGAGACCGCCTCCAGACATATAAAACGTCACATGGACGTCACTCAGTCATAAACTTAATAAGGCGACGCCCACATGAGTTCAACGAGTTGAAGCAGCTGAGAACCAAACGTAAACATAGAACTATAGACCCTAACGTAGACATATACACATAGAACTATAGACCCTAACGTAAACATATATGTAAACATATACACATAGAACTATAGACCCTAACGTAAACATATATGTAAACATATACACATAGAACTATAGACCCTAACGTAAACATATACACATAGAACTATAGACCCTAACGTAAACATATATGTAAACATATACACATAGAACTATAGACCCTAACGTAAACATATACACATAGAACTATAGACCCTAACGTAAACATATACACATAGAACTATAGACCTACTAACATAGACATATAACTCTAGAACCTACTCTAGTTACTTACACATGTCTATGTTAGTGTGAGGGTCGAACTATATGCTACATGCTAAAGGGTTTCGGGCTCATACACTAGCGATGCTACATGCTACATGCTACAGAGTTTCAGGCTCACACACCAGTGATGCTACGAGCTAAAGGGTTTCAGGTTCACACACCAGCGATGCTACATGCTACATGCTACAGAGTTTCAGGCTCACACACTAGCGATGCTACGAGCTAAAGGGTTTCAGGTTCACACACCAGCAATGCTACATGCTACATGCTACAGAGTTTCAGGCTCACACACCAGCGATGCTACATGCTACAAGCTAAAGAGTTTCAGGCTCACACACCAGCGATGCTACATGCTACATGCTACAGAGTTTCAGGCTCACACACCAGCGATGCTACATGCTAATAGCTAAAGAGTTTCAGGCTCACACACCGGCGATGCTAAGCTATGCTACTGTAGACTGTGAGGCTGATGGAGGTGACGTAGCATCGATAGAGACAGAGTCTCCAACAGTAGCTTTTACATATTGTTTGCATGTGGAGCAGTTATGAATGAAGCGTAATGGAGTTGATTAAGTACTGGTACTGGTACTGGTACTGGTACTGGTACTCGGTACCAGCAGGTAGCTGAAGGTTCGTACTTGTGTGTTTCTAATCCTCGATATGACACCGTGATGTGAAATGAGGAAAATGAGAAAGAAAGAAAGAAAGAACACTTTGGATTGTTCACAATTTTATTGCACTTTAAAATTCAAAATACAAGTCGTAGTTTTACATGACGAACAAACTGATCCATAAACAGCTTCTTCATTTCCTGCGATGAGCGCGAAACTTTAAACACTTCAAAATAAAAGCACACTTAATGGACGTGAACAGAATCAAATGATCTCTCAGCTCATGAGCCGCCGCTTAAAAATCTCTAAAAGCTGTTTTCTTCTTCTTCTCTCAGTCTGCAGCTACACTTTTCCTGCCTTTTCTCCACTTCCTGTCACACCGCATTCCATCAGTTTTCCCGCCTTTTGTCTACTTCCGGTCACTCGGCGGGTTTCCTGAAGCGTTTCCTCTGAACTTCACGCGTCACTGGCGCCACCTAGTGGCTGCAAGCTGCTACAAGCACCTGCAGGCTGCTTTAGCGCTTTAGTGGATATTATGAATGAAATGTTTTCACACCTCTCAATCAAATCAAACACTTATATTTGATGAAGAAGTCTGTAAGTGCTCACGGATAAAAACCCAAAAATTACATTGAAATGTGTTTAAAATGAATCAAACTAAATTCCACAGTTTGACCTTTGAACCAGAGTGATTGTCAAGGGAAGGGAAGAGTTGAGGGGAATAAAGGTCGTCTGGAAACGTCACGGGACGTCACGGGGGTCATCAGAGGTCATCAGAGGTCATCCCGTCATGTACTGACTTTCTATGTTCGGACAGAACAAAGTGAACCTTTACACGTTCAGAGAGGGGAACAGCGCCCCTCTGGGCTCTGACGGCTGCCGCTCGTGTCGCAGCGTGTGTGGTCAGACGCGGTACTGCAGCCTGCCTCCGGCTCGCAGAGAGAAAAGAACAGAAAAAAAGGAGAAATTCTTCTTTCTGTGCTTTTATGTCTACGATCCTTTTCTTTCCTCTCTTCTGTTCCTCCTTCTTTTCATCTCTGCTTTCCCTCTCTTTCTCTTCTAACGGAGAGAACAAGTGAAGGAGAGAAACATGAGGGAAGACGAAGGAGCTTTTTGTGAAGCAGGAGGAGCAAAAAGACAAATCTCCTCCTGCTCCTCCTCCCCCTCCCCCTCCCCCTCCTCCTCCTCCTCCTCCTCCTCCTCCTCCTCCTGCTCCTCCTCCTCCTCAGAGGAAGTTGAGATCATCAGTTAGGAGGAGACAGGCTGCAGCTTCAGATTACTCCTCCCCCTCCTCCTGCTCCTCCTCCTCCTCCTCCCCCTCCTCCTGCTCCTCCCTCTGCTCCTGCTCCTCCTCCTCCTCTTCCTCCTCCTCCTCCTCCTGCTCCTCCTCCTCCTTCTGCTCCTCCTCCTCCTGCTCCTCCTCCTCCTCCTCCTCCCCCTCCTCCTGCTCCTCCCTCTGCTCCTGCTCCTCCTCCTCCTCTTCCTCCTCCTCCTCCTCCTGCTCCTCCTCCTCCTGCTCCTCCTCCTCCTCCTCCTCCTCCCCCTCCTCCTCCTCCTCCTGCTCCTCCTCCTCCTTCTGCTCCTCCTCCTCCTGCTCCTCCTCCTCTTGCTCCTCCTCCTCTTGCTCCTCCTCCTGCTCCTCCTCCTGCTCCTCCTCCTCTTGCTCCTCCTCCTCCTGCTCCTCCTCAGAGGAAGGTGAGATCATCAGTTAGGAAGAGACAGGCTGCAGCTTCAGATTACTCCTCCTCCTCCTCCTTCTCCTCCCCCTCCCCCGCCTCCCCCTCCCCCACCGCCACCTCCACGGTCAGAAGCTCCTCCCCTTTGCGCCGCGGCGTCATCCTGATGACCACCGAGCTGTCGGCTGTCTGCGCCACCGTGTCCTCGCCGTCGTCGGGGGCCGCCCTGAAGGGGAGGGGCGAGCGGCGGTGCATGGGGGAAGGGGGCGGGGCCGGGGAGACGGAGGGCGGAGCCTGAAGACACAGAAGACAGGTGTGTCGTCAGAGCGGTGAAGTCGTCGAGCGTTGGAGAGTCGACGGTTCTCGCGACAGGGATGCACCGGAACCACTTTTTTAGCGGACGAGGAAAAGAGCCAGTGCTAGCCTTTAGCTACTCGCCGATACGAGGACTTATTAATGACGTTTTAGCGTGATTCATATTTGATTCATATTTGATTCATATTTGATTCATATTTGATTCATATTTGAATATTATAAGGAACATCGCTTGTGTGTGTGAGCCCAAAAATTCAGTATGTAGCATGTAGCATGTAGCATGAAGCATGTAGCATGAAGCATGTAGCATGAAGCATCTAGCATGTTGCTTGTAGCATGTAGCATGCAGCATGAAGCTTGTAGCATGAAGCATGTAACATGTACCATGTACCATGTAGCATTAAGCATGTATCATGTAGCATGTAGCATGTAGCATGTTGCTTGTAGCATGTAGCATGAAGTATGTTGCTTGTAGCAGGTTGCATGAAGCATGTAGCATGTAGCGTGAAGCATGTAGCATGTTGCATGAAGCATGTAGCATGTAGCACGGCTCGTTATGTGCCAAGCAGTTAAGCTATTAGCTACATTGGGCTAACTCTGCTAGTCCCAATGTCTCTGGTGACGGAGTTGCTGGTGATGGAGTTGCTGGTGACGGAGTTGCTGGTGATGGAGTTGCTGGTGTACAAACAATTTTTTTCCTCTTGATATGTCGTCAGAACATGATTTACTTTAGCTGTTGGTCGTCTCACTACCTGCTGGTCTCAGGTTGCTTTTACAGGTACAAGTACAAGTACAAGTACAAGTACAAGTATTGGACCTGGTACTGGTGTCCCCAGAATCTGTTGTTGAAATCAGACGCTTATTGAGCTTTTACTGTACCAGTATTTGATAAACACAAGTGAAGGGTTGGTTTGTCTGACCTCTGACCTCCTGACCTCCCGCCACAGACGGTCTGACCTCTGACCTCCTGACCTCTGACCTCCCGCCACAGACGGTCAGTGAGCTGTTGAAGGCCGGCGGTGGTTCCGTACCTCTGTGCCGCCGGCAGACGGTCTGTAGACCTTCTTGAGCTTGGCGAAGCTTCCCTCCATGCCGGCCTTCTCCGTCACCTCCAGCGCCGCCTTGAACATCTGGGGGGTGTCGGGCCGGGGGGGCACGATGGCCGCCGCCTCCTTCTCCGCCTCCTTCTCGTCCGGCTTCTTGTCCTTGGTGAGCATCGTCCTGCGGGGACGGAGAGAGACGCCGTGTCGGTGAGACGCCGGCCAGCCGTGCTGTGACGGGACGGTGGCCGGCACCTGACAGGTGGAGGGAGTCCGACCCCCCCCCTTCCCCCCCATCCCCCCTTCCCCCTCCCCCCACCGCCACTCGGCCTATCAGGTGAGGAGGATCACCGCTGACCTGACCTCCTTCTCTCAAAGTGGAGCGACGAAGAGCAGATTAGTCTAATCCTGTTGGAGGAGCCGCCGCCACGCCACCGCCACGCCACCACGCCGCCACGCCACCGCCACGCCGCCGCCACGCCGCCGCCACGCCACCGCCACGCCACCGCCACGCCACCGCCACGCCGCCGCCACGCCATGCCGCCACGCCACCGCCACGCCGCCGCCACGCCACGCCGCCACACCACCGCCACGCCACCACGCCGCCGCCACGCCGCCGCCACGCCGCCGCCACGCCACCCGCCACGCCACCGCCACGCCACCGCCACGCCGCCGCCACGCCATGCCGCCACGCCACCGCCACGCCATGCCGCCACGCCACCGCCACGCCGCCGCCACGCCACGCCGCCACGCCGCCACACCACCGCCACGCCACCACGCCGCCACGCCACCGCCACGCCGCCGCCACGCCGCCGCCACGCCACCGCCACGCCACCGCCACGCCACCGCCACGCCGCCGCCACGCCATGCCGCCACGCCACCGCCACGCCGCCGCCACGCCACGCCGCCACGCCGCCACACCACCGCCACGCCACCACGCCGCCGCCACGCCGCCGCCACGCCGCCGCCACGCCACCGCCACGCCACCGCCACGCCACCGCCACGCCGCCGCCACGCCATGCCGCCACGCCACCGCCACGCCATGCCGCCACGCCACCGCCACGCCGCCACACCACCGCCACGCCACCACGCCGCCGCCACGCCGCCGCCACGCCACGCCGCCACGCCACCGCCACGCCGCCGCCACGCCACCACGCCGCCACGCCACCGCCACGCCACCGCCACGCCATGCCGCCACGCCCTCGCCACGCAACCGCCACGCCCCCGCCACGCCGCCGCCACGCCCCCGCCACGCAACCGCCACGCCCCCGCCACGCCACCGCCACGCCGCAGAACCGACCGCGAAGCATCGGGATTACCGGAGCCTCGGCCGGCTAGAACCACAACGCCTTTTTTTTTGGTTCCGGGAAACATTTTGCGTTGCCACGGCAACGCTGTGACGAGGACATCAGGTGATTGGGGTTTTTTTTTAAATTATTT
>NC_137650.1:36848228-36857476 GCF_963422515.1 Blennius ocellaris | reverse complement strand
CCTGCAGCCAATGGCAGAGCTCCACCAGGGGGCGGGGCGGTCCGGATCCGGGACGACCACCACAAGCTCTCTAATTGGCTCCGCCCACCGGGAAAGACACTTCCTGCTCGCTCGCCCGTCGGAGGCGAGGAGAGAGAGAGACGAGGCCTGGACCGTGTGTGAACGGCGCCCCCCCGCCCCGGGCAGGTGACAAGCGGTACTGCGGGCCGGTGGGCCCCGGCAGGAGCCCCTCCCCCCCCCCCCCCCCCCCCACCCCCCTCACCGTCTGGCCCAGAACCTCAGACCCCGACGCAGGACTGATGAGACGGAGGTCTGGGTTCTCCTCCGTCATCTGTTTGTTCCTCTTGTTTACTAAACGAAGCTGCTGGAGCAGAACTCCAGTCTGAACCTGCAGCAGGACGGAGGAGGTGGAGGAGGAGGAGCGGAAGACGACGGGAGAGGCGAGCAGGAGGGAGGAGAGGAAGAGGGGGATGTGGAGAAAGACAACAGGAAGTAGTAGAAGGAAGGAGCGCCGGGCGGGGGAGGGGGAGGGGGATGTTTAGAGGAGGACGCCGTCGGAGGCGGGACCTCCGGCGGGAGGTGAGGTGGAGGGTGGAGGGTGGAGGGTGGAGGGTGGAGGGGGGAGGGGCTGTCCATGTGAGTGCAGGAGGAAGTCATTGTTCCTCCATAGAACGTGGTGGAGGAACGTGGTGGAGGACTGGAGGAATGGGGTGGGGGAAGGTGATGGAGGAAGGTGGTGGAGGAAGGTGATGGAGGAATGGGGTGGAGAAGGTGATGGAGGAATTGTAACCTGGGAGGTGAAGAAAGTTCAATCTGTCAGATTCTGGTTTAGTTGTTTTCTTTTTCTTTTTGCTGCCGTTGCAGTAATGATGGAGGAGGAGGGGTGGAGGAGGAAGAGGGAGGGTGGAGGAGGAAGAGGAGGAAGAGGAGGGGGGGTGGAGGAGGAGGGTGAGAGGAGGAGGAAGAGGAGGGTGGAGGAGGGTGAGAGGAGGAGGAAGAGGAGGAGGAGGAAGAGGAGGAGGGTGAGAGGAGGAGGAGGGTGGAGGAGGACTCCTCTGTCTCACCTCAGTCAGTCCTTCCAGGTTCTCCAGGTTCTCCAGGTTGTCCTGTTGGTCCTGGTCTCCCCCTGCTGGACACAAGACGTCACGTCTCGGCTGCAGGATCACCTGTCCTCCTGTCCTCCCTCATCCCTCCATCCCTCCATCCTCCCCCTCCCCCCTCCTGTCCTCCCTCCATCCTCCCCCCCCTCCTGTCCTCCTGTCCTCCCTCCATCCCTCCTGTCCTCCCCCCCTCCAGTCCTCCCTCCATCCTCCCCCTCCCCCCTCCTGTCCTCCCCCCTCCAGCCCACATGGGAAACATCCTCTTTCTTTTTCTTTTTCTTTTCATTCAGAGTCTCATGTTTATTCTGTGTCTTAATATTTATCCTCCGTTTAGAGTCGCTTTATTTTGAAATAATCTCCTTCCTGTCTGAGCGATTTTCTGTTCTTTAGTTTCTTTTAGGGTTTTTTTTTCCCTCCAATTCTTTCGTACTTGATGCACTTGATGTGATCATGTGACTCTGGATGGCCGAGGCTCCGCCTCCGCATCTGGCTCCGCCTCCTGAGGCTCCGCCTCCGCATCTGGCTCCGCCTCCTGAGGCTCCGCCTCCGCCTGTGGCTCCGCCTCCTGCTCCGCCTCCGGAGGCTCAAGTCGGAGTTTTAAAAAACAAAGCGTGGAACAGAGTTTGTGCTCGTCTTCGTCGTTTCGTAGGATCGTTTAACTCCGAGTTTGATTTGTGAGTTTCTGCTGGTGATCAGACCTGGAGCATCCTGGAGGAATGTTGTCCATCCTGGAGGATCCTGGAGCATCCTGGAGGAACGTTTTCCATCCTGGAGGAACGTTTTCCATCCTGGAGGAACGTTGTCCATCCTGGAGGATCCTGGAGCATCCTGGAGGAACGTTATCCATCCTGGAACAACGTTCTCCATCCTGGAACAACCTGGAGAAATGTTCTCCATCCTGGAACAACGTTCTCCATCCTGGAACAAGGTTCTCCAGCCTCTATAAACCAAACGACGTCTAGTTTATGGTGAAATATAAATAATGTTCATTTTGTTCTTGATTGATAGAAAAACCAGACGAATCTGATAAAAGAACAAACTCTGTTCTGCAACACACACACACACACACACACACACACACACACACACACACACACACACACACACACACGTTCAGCCTTCCAGTGTTTGTTTGTTTTGGTCAGAATCTCAGCAGAGGCGCCGCCACGTGAATCGGAACTTAAACTTTATTTATTCTTTTTTTATTTTTTTTATTTTGGTGGTTTTTCTTTCGGCAGGAAGTGAAACGGATTGTTTCTCTGCGTCGTTCTTATTTAAAGTACCACATGTATTAACTTATGGCTGGTGACCATACGTACATCTCAAATATTACTCCTTTTAGTGGTTTTTGCTGACAAGACGGTTTTTTTGGGGGGGTTTGTTTGTTTGTTTGTTTGTTTGTTTGTTGATGTTATTGAACTATAATCCTGTTTGTATCTACCGGCGTCACGGCGGGTTTTCATTTCCGTTCAGTCACAAAGCTCGAAGCGAAGCGGCGGCGTCAGTGAACCAGGAAGTGGGCGGTGCCCTGGAGGAAAAGGGGGCGGTGCCCTGGAGGAAAAGGGGGCGGTGCCCTGGAGGAAAAGGGGGCGGTGCCCTGGAGGGGAAGTGGGCGGTGCCCTGGAGGAAGGGGGCACAAAAGGAGTCGTGTCCTCGTTTTATATCCAATAGAAACGTTTGGCTAGGTGTTTAAGCTCCGCCCCCCGCAACAACCAATCAGAACTTCGATGAAGATTTTTGGAATTCCTCCCAAAATAAAAACGACTTAAAAATCAAGTTGTTAAAAGTAATAATCCCAAAAACCAACATTGACTCACAGTATGTATGTTGTAACGTCCTGTTGGTTCCCCAGGGGGCGCCGGTGGGTCACTGGGACTCACTGCACCACCTGGTGGCACAAAGTGGAACTACAAGCCGGGAGTTTCTGTGTTTTCCGCGACTTCTGGTGAAGTTTTTGTCTTTTAAATGTTGGAAGTGAAGAAAACATTCACTCTTTTCTTCTCCAGGAAACTTTTAGAGCCTGAAGATCGACTTTTAGCATGAAAGTCCAGGAAACGTTGGAAAAGTCTGAGTCGCTTCTCTGAAGAAGTCGAGTTTCAGCCCCTGAAGGACAGAACGTCTCCGGAGAGCCGACAGGAAACCAGAGAAACTCCGTCAATTAGAAAGTTTTTAACAGAAAAGAAAAGTGTGAAAGAGGAGAGAAAGTCTCAGACGTGTTTTTCGAGGCTCAAAGGGAAAATTCAACCTCCGATTGTTTTTGCAGTATTTGTTGTGTCGCGGTGCCAAATATGTCCCGTTACACCCGGGACGTTTTTATTAGATGTTTTTTTTTTTTTTTTTGTCTTTTGTTTTGCCTTAAAAAGAAAAACAAAACAAAACACGATTCCTCCTTTTCCTGCGAACCTGAAAACAAAACCTGCTTTGCTTCGTTTTGCTTTCGGCGTCTTTTCTTTGTAATTTATTGTTATTTTTGTTGTTGTTTTTTTCGACGCATATCAGCCGTGTGGTGAGTTCTGACGCTGCAGCCTTAGCGGTTAGACGCCTTCGTATTCCGAAAAGAAAAAAAGAAAAAAAAAGTTTAAACCGAGACATTTACGCTGTTTTTGTATCTTTTTATTTTTGTTCTAGATTCGGCAGTTTGTGTCAAATATGGGATTCCCAAGACTCTTTTGTTTGTTTTTGTAAATTCCGCAGCGTGAACGCAGTAGTGCAGTACTGCAATACTGCAGCAACGCAGTTTTACTGCTTTTTACTTCCTTTAGTTTTATTCTATCAAAGAGCCGAGTTCCTGTATTGACTGCAGGCTTACGTATATATTTGACAAAAGAATATTGTATGTTTAATAATAAAAATAAAAAAAAACACAAAAAATTGAGAGAAAAAAACCTGAAAACGCTGAAAAGAAGAAAATTGAAGAAAAAAAAAGTGTAATTTATATTTAAAAAACAAACAAACTGCATGCACGAGGCTGTGAAGGTCAAGTTTAGGAAAACAAACGGCTGTGCCTTTTTGTACTCGAGACATTTACCCCCAACGGAAATGCTTTTATAAAGAACTCTAGTAGAACGGCGTCGTTCACAAACACACCCGACATCAAAGTACTTTTGATAACACACACACACACACCTGTTTGTTTTTTTGTTGTTGTTTCTTTTAACAAGTTTTAGTTCCAGACGTCGTTCTGCGTCGTTCCGGTTCCTCGAGGTTCTGTTGTTTTCCACTCATTGATCTGATTTGGGAGAAAAAGGAACTTTGAGAAGAAAAATCCTTTGATGTTTAAGAAGATAAAAGAGTTTAAAACTCTTCTGGGTTTTTTTCATTCAGAAAAACCGGAAGTTTTCAGTTTTTTTTACTGTTTTGTTGAGTTTTTTTTGCAGCGACTGAACGGATCCTGTTGAATGTTTGTGGACGTTCGGAGCTTGTTAAAGGAATAAATAAAGTATCGATGATTTAGTTGTTTAAAAAGCCTCTGTGATTGAATGTTTCCCTCGTTCATCAGAAACTTTTATCTCTTTACTTTGAGAAACGAGTGACAAAGTTTCCATCGCGGCTTCGGTTCGACTCTCCAGCAACTAAATCACTTCAGTTTTTCACTTTTCAAAATGAAGATTAAAGTTTAATATTAAACATTAAGTATCATTAAAGTTTAGTTCAAGAAAAAACTTCAGATCTTCTCAACACTTTTATTCTGAAAGTACAGGATTTCAAATTGCTTCAGTTCCTCACCTCCATCAGGTGCTGTAGCACCACCTGCTGGATGATTTCTATTGTTTGGAGTGAAGATGTGATCAAATACACAATAAAGAGTTTTAATGAAGTAAAATTCTCAGAATGTACGTCTGAATAAAAAGTAGCAGTTCAGGGGAATTTCACTAAATCAACTAATTAGCTTAAAAAAATCACTTTGATGTTTTGGTTTTAATGTCATCAAATATTCATTTCATCCTCCGTAACAATGTTCTTTTCTTAGTTTGGTTATAAGTAATAGAAAAAACTAGCATCATCATTTACTCCAGGAAATAAACTATTTTCTACAACATTATATAATGAGATATATTTATAAACTACATTCTGTAAATCTGCAGAATCGTTTGTTTTCTTTAGGATTTCACCAGATTTTTAAACTGGATCCAGCCTGGAGCTTCTTCAGTGGACCACTAGAGGGCAGCAGCGCCGCATTCATTCTTCTTCCAGCTGCAATGGAGGCACTTCATTTTATACTTTATTCAGCTCGTTCACAGACGATGACGTAGTTTTTGTTAAAGAATTATATCTATTGTTTCTCTTATTTTAGCAGCTGTACGAACTCTGGTGAAGTTGGACACAATTAAATTGAATTATAAATAAAACAATTTAAATTTAAACGTGTAAAATCTTATTTGGTCTCTGAATAAACTCGTTTGCTAGAAAGAGAACAACAGAATTTCAACACGAAGTTGATAAACGAGGATAAAAAGCAGGAAACAGCAGCTTGACGGCGACTCGGCACAAAACTGGTCTTATGAACGTCTGAGAGTTGCTGAGTCATGCTTCCGTCACACGTCCAGGCCTGAGATGTACCGTACCGTACCTGGACTAGAGCATCTTCCTCCTCTAATCCAGATTATAGAGCATCTTCCTCCTCGAATGTCAGATTAAAATGAATAAAATAAAAACAGCATCACAGAGAGATTTTATTTCCTCTTTCAATTAAAAAGTCTTTGAAATGAGCAAAAGTACATAAAGTGACAATGAAGGAGGAGCTGCGTCTCCACAAGGCCACGGAAACACACACACACACACACACACACACACACACACACACACACACACACACACACACACACACACACACACACACACACACACACACACACACACACACACACACACACACACAGTGTGTTGGCACGTGACGGCCGCACATGTTTTGATCTTTGTTGTTTTTTTTTTTAAGTTCTTCTGTTGTGAGATCAGGATAATCTGAATAATCTGAATAATCAGCGCAGGTGGAGTTCCAAAAACCACCAGCAGGTTAACCACTGGTTAAGCCCTAACCGCCGGTTAACTCCTTAGCCGGCCGCGAGCTAACGCTTCATCAGCAACTACGAAACAAACTACAGGAAATGAAAGCTGGACTTTTAACCATAATATGAGTCTTTTAATGGCTTCGTGTGAAACGGAACTTTAATCGGCGAGTTTACGCAGGTTGCCATGGAAACGGCTGTAGAGCTGCGTTCTATCACTCTACACTTCTATCACTCTACACTTCTATCACTCTTCACCTCCGTTCCTCCTCACGCTGAAGCTTTGGATTCAGACGCGTCCAGAAATAAAGTGAAAGGAGCAGAAATTCTCTGTGAACACATGGTGAAATATAAACACTGACCTCAGTGACTTCTGGGGAAGAGGAGACGTGACAACTGGACAGTCTAGATGGTAGAGACAGTCTAGATAGTATAGACAGTATAGATAGTCTAGATGGTAGAGACAGTCTAGATAGTATAGACAGTATAGATAGTCTAGACGGTATAGACAGTCTAGATAGTATAGACAGTCTAGATGGTATAGACAGTCTAGATAGTATAGACAGTCTAGATGGTATAGGCAGTCTAGATGGTATAGACAGTCTAGATGGTATAGACAGTCTAGATGGTATAGACAGTCTAGATGGTATAGGCAGTCTAGATGGTATAGATCGTCTAGATAGTATAGACAGTCTAGATAGTATAGACAGTCTAGATGGTATAGACAGTCTAGATGGTCTAGACAGTCTAGATGGTCTAGACAGTCTAGATGGTCTAGACAGTCTATATGGTATAGACAGTCTAGATAGTATAGACAGTCTAGATAGTATAGACAGTCTAGATAGTATAGATAGTCTAGATGGTCTAGATCAGTCTCTTTCTGGACCAAGGAGTTTCACACGTCTGTATTTCACACGTTTTCGTGAGAGAAGTCTACGATCTAACGTGGCTCGTATGGTTGATCTCAACGCTCCAGAACAGCAGACGTGACGTGACGGAGGCGACTTGGGTGGAGAATCACAGCAACTCAGCGTCTCCAGCTAGTAATTATTAGCTCATTTAAACCGTGGTAGTTATTTTTCCTCTACGGCTCCATGAAGGCGGAACTCTTCATGACAGAACTTGTTTATAGTGACGAGTTCGAGTCCGGAGGTGCGTCAACGTTCAGGTGCAGACGACACCCGGTTAAAGTTAAGTTGGTTCAAAGTGTTGACCTGCTGGTTAAACTTAACTCAGTCCTGAACAACCGTCCCTGAAATAACATCCTTCGTTTTTAACCTGGTTCATTTTAAATAGACGTTCATGTTCGCGTGATGAAAAGGCTTTGAACTGGAGCTGCTGGAGGTCAGTGACCGGGAATTCAACCGACAAACACCAAAACCCAACGGGGTTAAAGTCTGCGTACTGTCAACACACACACACACACTCACACACACACACACACACACGCAGAGTCTGTGTAGGTAGAGGTAACCCCAGGCCACAGGAGGAGAAAGAGGAGGAGGAGGAGGAGGAGGAGGAGGAGGAGGAGGAGTTTGCTCTTCCTCTTCAGCTCCTGATGAGCGTCAGAAACTCGTCGCGGGTTTTAGGATCTTCCCTGAAAACGCCCAACATGGTGCTGGTGACCGTCTTGCTGTTCATCTTCTGGACGCCTCGCATCACCATGCACATGTGACTGTAGGGGGCGGGGCAGGGCGGGGGAGGGGGGCCGGGGTGGGGGAGGGGGGGAAACAAACACACTCAATTTAAATAGAGATTCTCTTTCGATGCACTCGTTTCTTACAAATTCTGCTTTGAAGATCAAAGATCAATCCTGAGACGAACCTCAGGAGAACCAGACGATACGGCGAAAAATCAAACTTATGGGGGAGGGGGCCAGGGGGGGAACAAACACACTCAATTTAAATAGAGATTCCCTTTCGATGCACTCGTTTCTTACAAATTCTGCTTTGAAGATCAAAGATCAATCCTGAGACGAACCTCAGGAGAACCAGACGATACGGCGAAAAATCAAACTTACACCCAACATAAAAGTGAGCAAACGTGTTTCTCATTTGCCCTTTTAAAGAAACGTGCATCTGTAGGATGAGCAGTGCAGAATGCACCAGTTAAAAATCCTACAAATCAACCCTGAGGATTTTATGTTAAAGTTCAAAGTTGAATTGTTCCGTTCCATAACGACGCCCATCAGCCATTACATTATGACCACTGACGGGTGAAAACACCAGATTATCTCTTTATTATCCGACCTGTGGAGCAGGTGAGATGGTTTTCATGCACAAAATGAACATTTGCATCTTAAAGTTGACGCATTTTAGTGAAAAAGCAGTCCGTTGGGTTTTTCCAGTGAGTTTGACAAGAAACTAATTGTGATTATTTGACGTGTCTTTCAGAGTTTTTATAAACAAATTGAAACTTTCACGTTGATTATATCATTGATTATACAAGTGTCACATTTTGTCCGTTTGGCTGCAGCATCCTGTGTGTACACACACACACACACACACACACACACACACACACACACACACACAGAGAGTGACGTACGTTGCCTCGATGACGACTCCGACCCCGGTGGGCTGCAGGGCCTCAGTGATCGCCACGGCGATCTGTTTGGTCAACCTCTCCTGAACTGTGGACGGACGGACGGACGGACGGACGGACGGACGGACGGACACACACACACACACACACACACACACACACACACACACACACACACACACACACACACACACACACACACACACACACACACACACACACACACACACACACACACACACACACACACACACACACACACACACACACACACACACACACACACACACACACACACACAACAAAACTGTTTGAGGATCGAGCTCAGATCGTTTACTTGAGTAAAAGTTAGTTACTAAAAAAGAAAATACTCTATTACAGGTCAAAGTCCAAAACAAAATCTCTTCTTAGAAACAATACACATATATATATATATATATATATATAGTGTTTTAATTGAACAATTTATTCACACATGCTAATGCTAATGCTAAATGAAGTGTCCTCCTCCAGTAAACAGGAGTTTAGTGAAACAGCAAGTTGCTCCACAGCTTCTGCTCATGTTTGACTCTAACAGTCAGAATGAAAATCTTACAGA
>NC_137650.1:36763228-36843228 GCF_963422515.1 Blennius ocellaris | reverse complement strand
ATGAAGTCGTCCTGCTCAGTTTACAGTTTCGTGGCTTCAGCCGGAGGAACGTCGGTCCGGGTGAAACCTGGTTCTCCTGCTCACCTGGTTCTTCTCCTGCACTCGTCTGCTCACCTGGTTCTCCTGCTCACCTGGTTCTCCTGCACTCATCTGCTCACCTTGTTCTCCTGCACTCGTCTGTTCACCTGGTTCTCCTGCTCACCTTGTTCTCCTGCACTCGTCTGTTCACCTGGTTCTCCTGCTCACCTTGTTCTCCTGCACTCGTCTGTTCACCTGGTTCTCCTGCTCACCTTGTTCTCCTGCACTCGTCTGTTCACCTGGTTCTCCTGCTCACCTTGTTCTCCTGCACTCGTCTGTTCACCTGGTTCTCCTGCTCACCTTGTTCTCCTGCACTCATCTGCTCACCTTGTTCTTCTCCTCCTAGTTTAAAATTAACCTAGAACTAGTTTAAAATGAGTCAAACTAGTTATAAAGTTAGTCTAAAACTAGTTATAAAGTTAGTGTAAAAACAGACTAAAACTAATTTAAAATTAATCTAAAACACTTTCCACTTAAAATGTCCAGAACATGTGAAAACTACGACCATGAAGCCGCACGCACACACACACACACACACACATACACACACACACACGCACGCACGCACGTACACACACACACACGCACGCACGCACGTACACACACACACACACGCACGAGCACACATGCACGCACGCACGCACGCAAGCCGACGTCAACATTGGGAACGACTCCCCTCTGCCCTTGAGCAAGCCAACTGGTTGTTTAGAATTTTCATTCCTCTCGACACCGAGGTCGTCTCTGTTCTCGTTCCTGCAGGTTTTTCACCCGACACGTTAATCCGCCCGACGACAAGTGACAGATGGTTTTTGTTTTGTTTTGTTGTTTTTTTTCCCCCGTTTGAAACGAGTCCGAGTGACAACGTGCAATGAAGTGTTGCGTGGCGGCGGGTCGGCCAGCTGCAGCTACCTGCAACTGGAGGAGGCTGAGGATGATGGGGGGGGGGGTGGTGGGGGGTGGGGGGGGAGGGGGGGGTGGGGTGGGGGGGGGAGGGGTGGTGAGTCACTGCTGTCATCAGAGCCCATTTCCACGGTGGAAACGGATCAGCTGCCAGAGCCTCTATTGTCTTAAACGACGTGCACCTGCGGGCCGGCGATAACCATGTGAAACGGCCAGAGAGGCCGGAAACAACAACAACAACAAGAAAATAAATAAATAAAATAAAAAGCCCAGACCCCAGCTAATCTGATTGTGAAGCCGCCTGTCGTTCTGGACTCAGACGCTCGTCTTGCTCAGATGGTTTCCGGGCTCCGAACAGAAGCTGGACTGAGAATAAAGTGTTTTTCATTCAGACGCTCGGACGTTAAATCAAATAACATCACAAGATCCCGGTTGGAGGAGGATTGAAGTCAATAACAACAATGTGTTTCACTGTTTACAGCCAATCGAACCTCACGGAACGAAAACTGACTCGATTCACACAGAATCCAGGATTTCTTGTGGTAATAAAAAACTCTTTGACTGATTATTATCGTCTCACTAGTCAATATGTTATGTAGGGAAAAAAATTACACTGAATATGAACTTTTAGATTCATTGGTTGTGTTTAAAAAATAAAAAAAAGGAGCTATTTTGTGCAGAGCTCTCAGATAAAACGGATAAATCCAACGACCGGCTGCTATTAGAGGAAACACACTCCGTATAGAACCTCACACAGTTCTAGTATTCATAGGATTTAATCGAACATTACTAGTTTCAAAGGAAACGGAACCTCCTGCACAAGTTTTAAAAAGACGGCAACGTTCCGTATTGAAATGGTTACCATGGAAACGAAACGTTTACAAATAAATTCTTTATCTGCAAAAGAAAGTGAGGTCGTGGCGACAATAAACAACATTTAAGGGATGAAATGCCGTTAATATAATAATATTTGAAAAGGATTCATCAGAAATTACTGGCAAAGAAGTATTAGAGAAAACAAAATTAAATAGATTAAAAACTCAAATAGAATAATAATAAGTATGTGTGTGTGTGTGTGTGTGTGTGTGTGTGTGTGTGTGTGTGTGTGTGTCTCACCCTGCCGAAGATGGGAACCAGGTGATGTTCGCACATAGAAAACATGTCGATGTCTTTGACGATCACCATCTCGTCGTGGTCCTCGTCAAAGATGGCGTCGTTCAGAACGTCTGCGGGGGGAAGGAAGAGAGAGAGAGAGAGAGAGAGAGGTAGAGAGAGAGAGAGAGAGAGAGAGAGAGAGAGAGAGGTTACGACAAGAGCAACGTGTGTCTGCAGAAGCCGGAGGACTGGCGAGTCTGTGGACCAACGACCAGCGTTACTTCTACTCTGAAGTGTTTGTTAGCTTTAGCCGCTAACGAGCTGGTGTTCGTTGACGACTCCACCGGTTCCGTGAAGCTGCATCTCAATCGGCACCGGCCAATCGGCTCTGAGCTTCTAACGGCGTCGTTAGTGGGCGGGGCTTCAGGCCTCCCCCCCCCCCCCCCGCGAGGCATCAGAATCACGTGACCTGAATGAACGGAGCCACAGCCTAGCATGAACACTTTACTGCCGCAATACACACTGCATGGTGAGGTGGGGCTAGCGGGGGAGCTGGCCGGGGAGCTAGCGCGAGGCTCGCGGAGGCAAGTGGGGGGCTCGTGGGGGCTAGCGGGAGCTAGTGGGGGGCTAGCAGGAGCTAGCGGGGCGGCTAGAGGGGGATTGCGGGGCAGCTAGCGGGGAGTTCACGCGGGGGAACTAGCGGTGGGCTCGTGGGTGAGCTAGCTGGGGAGCTTTCTGATGACACCAGGTGGCGCTCAGCACCCCCCCCCCCCCCCCCCCCCACCCGCCCCCAGTGACCAGTCGCCACTGGGTGAAGGCGATGACAGAGTGACTATCGGAGGTCGCAGTGCCCCCCTGTGGCCATCATAGAGATGAAAGGAGCAAAGTGTGGCGTCAGTCAGTCACGTTGATCGTCACCTTCTCCGCCCCCTGCTGGCCGGGGGGGGGGGGGGGGGGGGGGACTGGAACGACGAGGAAATATATCGTCCTTAAAGTTGACGTCATAGAAAGAATTATGGCCGTCAAGGATGTTTAACAGTTTAATTTAAAATGGAAAGAACCCGTCAGCAGGGAGCCGATGAATGAATGAATGAATGAATGAATGAAGGGCTGGTTCATTCATGCACCTCGTCCATATTTAGCTCTCTGTGTGCGCTGGAGGACAGACGGGTGGAAATTGTGGACTTCAGTGTTTCTCAACAGCAAACAAGTCTAATTATAACCCGGCTTCCTCCTTCCTGCCGCCGCTTTATTGAGGTTTTCTCTTTTTTTTTTTTTTTTTTGGTTGCCGGGCGTTTCAATAAACGGCTTTATCTGTTTGTGGCGACGCAGACGCCTCGCGCTCTCACCGCTGCAGGCTTTTAATTTCCTGACAGGTTATCTGCAGGAGGAGGAGGAGGAGGAGGAGGAAGAGGGGGAGGTGGAGGAGGAGGAGGAGGACTTGTTGCTTCTGAGTGTAAAGAGGACGGACGGTCGCCTCAGTCTCATACAGACTCGAACGTGTGGCTGGTTTCACCGAACCAATCATGAAAAACTGTTGTTTTTTTTTATAAAACATTTCCCTCTTTTATTATTATTATTTACTTTTTATTCTCCTCGTGTTCAGCATTCGTCCCGGCTGTGATGAATCTGAGATCGGTTCTGCAGCACCGTGACGTCTTTGAGGCCCTTTCATCCTCCATAAGAACAAGAAGAAAGGAGGCTGCTGTGAGGGGGTGTGGCCTGCTTTGAGGGGGCGTGGCCTGTGAGTTCGGGAACTTGGTGACTTCAAAGGAGCCTGAACAAGTCTGTCGCTCTGCAGCTTCACGTCACGGATCCACATTAAATACAAATATTGACGGGACTCCCAGCAGCCCCGTGACTTCAGGACAGGTCAGAATGAAATGAAGTTAAATAGATTGAATGTATTTATAAATACGGATAAAAAAGATGTTGCAGCGATGTTTAATGCTCATCGTTCAAGATGAAAGAAAAAAATATATATAATTAAACGTGAGCTTTACCTCAAATTGAATTTTCTCACTCTGGCTCATAGATTTCTCTCTGAAATGTTAATATTCATGTTTATTCACTTTCTTAATGCATTTAGTGCATTCAGGCTCAGATGGTGCCTCCGCCATGTTTTGAAGTTTGAAGGAAGGTTTTATGGATCTAATTCGGTTTCTTCAATATTTTTTTTCCTTCCGTTTATAAAACATTATCTTCTGGACGTCCTGCATTTCTCAGCAAGTCGCTTTGTTCGTCGTGGTTTCAGTAACATTACAAACTAAAACAGACAGGTTTAAATACATAGGAGGCAGTTTTAGTTGTTGACGTCATTTTCTTTCATCATTACGCTCATAAAAACACAGAAATCGGCGTCGTGGAAAAGCAGATTTCTTTCTGGTACAGTGACTTCAAAGGAAACATAAATGTGTGATGTGGAGGAGTCCAGATGTTTTTCCTGTCACTGTGCAGGTTGTGTCTTTGCCGTCTGTTAACTCCGCCCCCTCAGCAACACCACCTTCCACAGAGCCGCTAATGATTTCCTCTTGATGACGCAATAGCAAGAAAACAACATTGCGAAAAATATATATATATTCTTTAGAGGTATAAATAGCCGAGTTCTTCTGTTGGAGATGAAATAAAGTAGAATTAGTGTTTATTGATGCGTCGCAGCTGGAACCTGGTTGTCCCTCCTCCTCCAGAGACCAGGTTTCCCTCCAGGACGTAATAAAGCTGGAATCTCGTTTGGGAGTTTTTGTAATCAGGAACAAAGTAAGACCTTAAATCAACATGTTGATAAAAGTGCTTCATCTGCTGTGCAGCAGGGAAACACAGCGACTGTCAAAGAAACATCCTGCAGCAACTTTACTGGAAATGTTCCTTAACGACTGCTTGACATGTTTAGTTTCATGTTTTCATTTTACAGCAAAACATCAAATAATTGTGTTTTAACGTCTAAAAACCGGAAACTCATCCATGCGGAGTGGAATTTCCAAATTTTTTTATGTTTCAAGTTATTGCCAGGACCCACTGACAAAAAAATTAAGCTTTTATTATAAATAAGAGGATCACTATTAAACGTATCATAAATATATATTTTTTTTATTAAGGCTTATGCGTCTAATTCAGTCATCAATATTTTCATGACATTCAATTGTAGAAATGTGTTTTAATAGAATAAATATATAATTTTCTTTTACATCTTAAACTCAAAAATGTCAATAAATGTATTTAACTCCTTCAGAGTTTTGCAAAAGTGTTCAGAGGTTTTTTCTCACACAAAGAATTTCACAGGCTAGAAATATACAGGTTAGAGAAATAATTGATTATTGATTACAATTAATTAATTTTACTCCGGTAAAAGGTGGACATGATGGGGGCGGGGCTCTGGTAAAAGGTGGACATGATGGGGGCGGGGCTCTGGTAGAAGGTGGACATGATGGGGCGGGGCTCTGGTAGAAGGTGGACATGATGGGGGCGGGGCTCCGGTAAAAGGTGGACATGATGGGGGCGGGGCTCCGGTAAAAGGTGGACATGATGGGGGCGGGGCTCCGGTAAAAGGTGGACATGATGGGGGCGGGGCTCCGGTAAAAGGTGGACATGATGGGGGCGGGGCTCCGGTAAAAGGTGGACATGATGGGGGCGGGGCTCCGGTAAAAGGTGGACATGATGGGGGCGGGGCTCAGGTAGAAGGTGGACATGATGGGGGCGGGGCTCTGGTAGAAGGTGGACATGATGGGGCGGGGCTCTGGTAGAAGGTGGACATGATGGGGGCGGGGCTCCGGTAAAAGGTGGACATGATGGGGGCGGTGCTCTGGTAAAAGGTGGACATGATGGGGGCGGGGCTACGGTAAAAGGTGGACATGATGGGGGCGGGGCTACGGTAAAAGGTGGACATGATGGGGGCGGGGCTACGGTAGAAGGTGGACATGATGGGGGCGGGGCTCTGGTAGAAGGTGGACATGATGGGGGCGGGGCTCTGGTAAAAGGTGGACATGATGGGGGCGGGGCTTGGTTAAATAAAGTGCAGCTGTGGTTATCAGGTACTGACAGACTTATTCATCACTATCATCTGTGTGTGTGTGTGTGTGTGTGTGTGTGTGTGTGTGTGTGTGTGTGTGTGTGTGTGTGTGTGTGTGTGTGTGTGTGTGTGTGTGTGTGTGTGTGTTAGAGCTTCATGTTGACTCGTTCTATAGGAACAGTGAAGTGAATAAATAACTAAACGTGTGACTCGGTTCACCCAGAGACGCTCCACTGTTGGAAAGAGAAAGAAAAAAAACAAACAAAAAGAAAGAAAGAAAAAGCTCCTTTGTCCTTCTAAAGAGTGACGACGCTTTGATCATTTCATCTTCCAGGTTGTTCACGTCACATCAACTCAAACAAAATCAAATAAACTGTCAAATTTGTAACGTTTGTCAAACTTCAACATGAATCGTCACAGTTTCTCCCAAATATTCATTTTAAACTGCTTGATCTCTCTTTTATATTAGTTTGTTATTATATTTTATTCGTCATTATTTATGTTTGTGGCCCCGGGAACAGATTTTAATAATATGATATGACGATTCTTAAAAAAAATAAAAAAATCCTTGAATATATTTAAGTAATTCATGTAATCAGGGAGAAAAAGTTTCCTTTTTAAACAGAAGAAGATGCGTAAAACCGATTTTACATAAGAATAATAATAAATCATGTCTTGGGAGCGAGAACAAATATAGAGAGAAAATTAATAAACAGACATGTTTAAAGTTCATTAAGAAGTGTGACATCACTGTATTCAAGTCGTCTGATTGGCTGTCAGAGAGTCACTCTCCAGCTAGCTAGCTAGCTAGCTAGTAGCATCTGCAGCTAGCTGCACCAACAAAAATATAGTTTATTTAATAGTGGTTTTACATATCTACAATGACTAAAGGAGAAGATAAAGACGTTTGGTTGCAGATTTATTGTCAAAACTGTTTTGAAGACGGACTTTTCCTGGAGGTCCTTGAACGCACCGCAGCACACAGATTATATTATTTACCATTATATTACTTCAAGACCAGGAAAAAGCTACACGGAGTCACGTGGCGCTGCAACGTTCAGAAAGGAAGCAACAAAACCAGAACAGCGTGTTTTGAACACACTGGTGGTTCTGAGAATCGTCACAGCGATGCGTACGTAAACCCCCCCATACGTACGTTCACCCCCCCAGGCCTGTTCATGACTCACTGCTTCACTTCCTGTCTCCAGACTGACAGTCGGGTTGATTTATCAGCAGCTGCCTCCTTCCCAGACTCACAAGCTATCAGATTAGATCTGCTCATCTCTGCTCAGTCTCAAGAGAACTGCTCATTTGAAAAGACGTCCAGAGGGTCTGGAGACCCCCTGCTGCTTAACGTCGCTTTCATCCTGCTGATTCGCCGTCGTTTTCATCCTGCTGCTTCGCCGTCGCTTTGATCTGGAGGAGAAGCTGCACAAGCAGCTGGCTGGTCAATCAGACGTTACGCTGGTGGAAGTGTCCAAACACCTTTCCTAACTCCTTAAGGAAGCCTCCTAACTCCTTGAGGAAGCCTCCTAACACCTTTCCTACCTCCTTGAGGAAGCATTCTAACACCTTTCCTACCTCCTTTATGAAGCCTCCTAACACCTTGAGGAAGTCTCCGAACACCTTTCCTACCTCCTTGAGGAAGCCTCCTAACACCTTTCCTACCTCCTTGAGGAAGTCTCCTAACACCTTTCCTTAACTCCTTAACTAAGGAAGCTTCCTAACACCTTTCCTAACTCCTTGAGGAAGTCTCCCAACACCTTTCCTTAACTCCTCGAGGAAGCCTCCTAACACCTTTCCTTAACTCCTTGAAGAAGCCTCCTAACACCTTTCCTACCTCCTTTAGGAAGCCTCCTAACACCTTGAGGAAGTCTCCTAACACCTTTCCTACCTCCTTGAGGAAGTCTCCTAACACCTTTCCTTAACTCCTTGAGGAAGCCTCCTAACACCTTCCCTACCTTCTTGAGGAAGCCTCCTAACACCTTCCCTACCTTCTTGAGGAAGCCTCCTAACCTCCTTGAGGAAGTCTCCTACCACCTTTCCTACCTCCTTGAGGAAGCCTCCTACCACCTTTCAAGACATCGACTAACTTATTTTCTTTCACGTAATGAAGAGTTCGTTTCGTTTCTCCGGTTATTAATTCTCTGTTTTCAGCCGTTTTTAATCCCTTTGTTTTAATGTTTCATAACTTTAATAGCTTATTAACAACATTCCTTCTTGGCTTTGTCATAAATCAACTTGATTTACGAGAGAAGCAAAGCCCTGATTTGATTCCCCTGCAGGCCGTCGTGACTAACTGGAGTGAAACACATGAGGAAAATCATAAAGCCACTTTTAATCTGCACAACTTCTCAGTTCCTCCGGTCGTGTTGGAAAACAGGATTTGATGCGAGGTGAGAACCGGCGAGGTTCCTGATCAAACACGCCGTCAACGCTCCACCAACACAGTCCACATGTGTTTCTATTCTTCCCAGTGAGGGGGCGGCGCCGGCCGCCAGCCAATCAGCAGGCGGATGGAGCTCCGCCGCCTGGACAGAATTCTGAGAGACTGTCACTGTCGGTACCGTCCACCGTCCAGGGGCCAGAGGACCGTCCAGGGGCCAGAGGACAGCGGGCCTGCTGGACGGGTGCTTCTAGAAAACATACATGATCTGTTACTCCCCCCCCCCCCCCCCCCCCCACCCCCCCGGAGAGTTCCTCCAGCCTGCATTCCTGTTGTTTGGCGTTCAGGGTCAAAACAAAACAAACTACCTCCAGATGGAGACGTTGGGAGGACGAGGACCTGAACAGGCAGCAGAACGTCTGAGGCTGACGGAGACCAAACCTGTCCTGTCTGTCCTGCATCGTGTCTGTCCTGCATCGTGTCTGTCCTGTCTTTCCTGCATCGTGTCTGTCCTGCATCCTGTATGTCCTGCATCGTGTCTATCGTGTCTGTCCTGTCTGTCCTGCATCGTGTCTGTTCTGTCTGTCCTGCATCGTGTCTGTCCTGCATCGTGTCTGTCCTGCATCGTGTCTGTCCTGCATCGTGTTTGTCCTGTCTGTCCTGCATCGTGTCTGCCCTGTCTGTCCTGCATCGTGTCTGCCCTGTCTGTCCTGCATCGTGTCTGTCCTGTCTGTCCTGCATCGTGTCTGTCCTGCATCGTGTCTGTCCTGTCTGTCCTGCATCGTGTCTGTCCTGCATCGTGTCTGTTCTGTCTGTCCTGCATCGTGTCTGTCCTGCATCGTGTCTGTCCTGTCTGTCCTGCATCGTGTCTGTCCTGCATCGTGTCTGTCCTGTCTGTCCTGCATCGTGTCTGTCCTGCATCGTGTCTGTCCTGTCTGTCCTGCATCGTGTCTGTCCTGCATCGTGTCTGTCATGTTTGTCCTCCATCGTATCTGTCCTGTCTGTCCCGTCCGTCCTCCATCATGTGAACCCTGGAGGACAGGTCCGTCCCCCCCTCGCCACGCTTTTAGAGGACGACACGCAAAATAATGAGGTTTTAAAAGCTGGAGCCACAAAAATTAATAAATAGAAAAAAGACTTTGATGTTTCTCCGTCAGCTGATTTTTTATTTTTGTTCTATTTGAAAGAAAACGTGACACAAGTGTGACTTTAATTAACATCTGGAAATGTATGTGACGTGTTGCACGTTGCTTCTCACCTACAAGTACTTCTTATACTTTCCCAGGAAATTGCAAACAAGTACCTATAGGATTGTCAAAAAAAACAACTAATATATATATATTTAAATGTATATCAAAAAAGAGATGGGTTAGTTTTATTATAAGCAGCCGCTTTAAATCTGATTCATGTAGGTTACTACAGTATCACAGCTGAATATGTGAAGTGAAAGCTTCAGTCATTCACTCGTTCATCAATCTAAATGTGACATAATGACAAACTACGGCAGTTTGGTGAGAACGGTTCTCCCTGCTGAGCCTGTAAAGCTCGTCTCGTTCCAGCCCGAAGTACCGACCAGACCTCGGGTGAGCAATTAAATCAAATTACTTAAAGAAAATAAAAAATGTAAACAAAACAAAACAAATAAAAAAAATAATAATTTAATCAAATGAATTAAATAAAATAAAAAATATAAACAAAACAAATTAAAAAAACCAAAACAAAATTAAATTAAAACGACAGGAGGGGAGTTCCGTCATTAATCCGACACTTTAAAAGCAGCGAAACTCAAGTACAAAGAAGTAAAAATAAATAAATAAAGAAGTTTAGAAACTGAACTTTCCCCACTTTTCCAGTTAAAACCTTTAAAGGCGCGTGATAAAAAGTGTTTAAAGCGCTGCTGCCCCCCCTCCCCCCTCCAGGACACCTGTTGACCGCGGGACGAGCCTCGCCTCGCGCCGCGGCTCCCCGCGGGTTCGGACTCACCGACGATCTTCTCCTGGTAGCCCTTGGTGAAGAACTGCATGGCGGTGGCGGCCCTCCAGGGGGTCTTCAGGAGCCCCTGCCGCTGCGGGTCCTCCCCGAGCCCCCGCAGGATGGTGGTGTAGGCGGCGGCCAGCGACGGCAGGCTCATCTCGTTGTCCTCCACGCTGCGGGTCCGCTCCTCCTTCCAGCTCTCCGGCCCGGACCCGGCCCCCGGCCCCCGGGGAGCCGCGGGCCGGCCCGACCCGGACGGCCGCTTCACCGGCCCGTCGAGGAGTCCGTTCAGCGCGGAGGAAGTGTCCGCGGCGGCGGCGGCGTCCGCCTTGGCGGGCTGCGGCTGCGGCTGCTCGGGGCGCTGCTCCATCGCTGCTTCGTCCGCTGGACACTTGTTGACTGACGTCCCGCGCTGCTGCTGCTCGCGCTGCTCGCGCAGCCTCAGCATCCGCACGCTTTATACCGGCGGGTAATCCGGGGAGCGCTGCTATTGGCTGGGCGGGGACCCGTGGAGGGGGGGTGGGGGGGGGGGCGGGGCCACGCCCTCCAACACATCAACAAGTCACTCTGGCCGCGCACGCGCACACACACACACACGCAGTAGTAATCATGTAGATTTAATGTTTTAGGACCAAAAAAACAAGGTAGAAAAAAAAAAAAAGAGTGGATTTATACTCCTGGTGGCGCTGCAAGCTGTGTTTTACTCGTGTTTAGCATGTAGCCTAGCTGCTGCAGGAGCTCCTTAACGTGCCACGTTTGGAGTTACGTGATGCCCCTGAACGCATCATTCCGCTCCAAGTTAAACAAGGAGGTTCAGACTCAAACTTTCTCTTTTATGACTGAAAGTTTGGAGAAACTTTCTTTTTGAAAACGTGCGAAGTGACAGGTAAACTGTGCAGGTGTGGGGGGGGGGGAGGGGGGGGGGTCACCTGCCTGAAGACGAATACAGCAAAACACAGCTGTTTTCTCACAACGCCACCTATTGGCCTGGCATATAAATATATATATTTATATTGAGTCGTGTTCAGTGTCCCGTGTGGACGGGAAATTTTAAGAATGAAGAGGAGAATTTTTTTTTTGGTTTTGGTTCGTGTGGCTCCACCCACACCACAGGCTCCGCCCACAGTTAGTTTTCTGTCCCGCAAACATTTTTATATATATTTTTTTTAAACTGTCTTCTTTAACCATCTTCTCTGCTTCAGGATCCGATTTTGTGTAAAAATCCATCAAATCTCAACTTTCAACTTTTATTTTCCACCCCAAATAAAAAAAAGGGAAATAAACAAACATTACAGGTAATAAACTAGTTAAACCAGAGACGTGCATCAGAACCAGGGACAGACGGCAGAGGACATGGAGGACAGACGGCAGAGGACATGGAGGACAGACAGCAGGGGACATGGAGGACAGACAGCAGAGGACACAGAGGACAGACAGCAGGGGACATGGAGGACAGACAGCAGAGGACATGGAGGACGGACAGCAGGGGACATGGAGGACAGACAGCAGAGGACATGGAGGACAGACAGAAGAGGACACGGAGGACAGACAGCAGGGGACACGGAGGACAGTCAGCAGGGGACACGGAGGACAGACAGCAGGGGACATGGAGGACAGACAGCAGGGGACATGGAGGACAGACAGCAGAGGACACGGAGGACAGACAGCAGGGGACATGGAGGACAGACAGCAGAGGACACGGAGGACAGACAGCAGGGGACATGGAGGACGGACAGCAGAGGACACGGAGGACAGACAGCAGGGGACATGGAGGACAGACAGCAGAGGACACGGAGGACAGACAGCAGGGGACACGGAGGACGGACAGCAGAGGACACGGAGGACAGACAGCAGGGGACACGGAGGACAGACAGCAGGGGACACGGAGGACAGACAGCAGGGGACACGGAGGACGGACAGCAGGGGACATGGAGGACAGACAGCAGAGGACATGGAGGACGGACAGCAGGGGACATGGAGGACAGACAGCAGGGGACACGGAGGACAGACAGCAGAGGACACGGAGGACAGACAGCAGGGGACACGGAGGACAGACAGAAGAGGACACGGAGGACAGACAGCAGGGGACACGGAGGACAGACAGCAGGGGACACGGAGGACAGACAGCAGAGGACACGGAGGACAGACAGCAGGGGACACGGAGGACAGACAGCAGGGGACACAGAGGACAGACAGCAGAGGACACGGAGGACAGACAGCAGGGGACACGGAGGACAGACAGCAGGGGACACGGAGGACGGCGGGTTCAGCTCTTGTTAAAAGCGAAGGCCGACAGTTTGGAGGACGCGGCGGCCGGCCTCTTCTTTTTGGCCTCTTTCTCCTCGTCTTCCGCTTTTTCCTTTTCTACCTCTTCTCCTCCTCCTCCTCCTTCTTCTTCTTCTCCTCCTTCCACTCTCTTCCTCTTCTTCCCGTCCGCCTCGTCTCCAGTCGGGCCTTTCGCTCGTTCCGTCCACGACTGAAACAGGAAGAGACGCACTCGTCCATCACACAAGTCAAAAGTCACATTGTTCCTCCGCTCAGGGCTGACATGACCAGCACTGCACACACACACACACACACACACACACACACACACACACACACACACACACACACACACACACACACACACACACATGAACACACACACGTGCGCTCAGGCGTGGCGTGGAAATTGCATCCTGTCGTGGATAATCACTATCGACAGGCTGCGTCTCTTCGGCCGCCGGCGCTTTCCCTCCTCAACGCTTTCATTTTTTTTTTCTCTCTCGCCGAGTCGAGACAAAAGGAAAAACGTTTCCTGGACGTAATGGAGCCGAGATGAATCATCGGGTCTGAACACACACATGCATGCACACACACAGACACACACACGCACACACACACACACATGAACACACACACACCTCATACATATTCGCCCAAACACCATTCGAGTGGCGACGCCTCAATATTCAACCTGTTTCTACAGAATCATGTGATCAGAAGCAACTTGATGTCCGTTCACACTAAAACACACAGAAACATAAAAACAGCAACATACAAAAACACATAAAAACACAGCAACACACACATTCACACCAACAGAAACACACAAACGCACAAAAACACAGCAACATACAAAAACACACAAAATGAAGAAACACACCAAAAATACAGCAACTTACAAAAACACACAAAATGAAGAAACACACCAAAAATACAGCAACTTACAAAAACACACAAAATGAAGAAACACACCAAAAATACAGCAACTTACAAAAACACACAAAATGAAGAAACACACCAAAAATACAGCAACTTACAAAAACACACAAAATGAAGAAACACACCAAAAATACAGCAACTTACAAAAACACACAAAATGAAGAAACACACCAAAAATACAGCAACTTACAAAAACACACAAAATGAAGAAACACACCAAAAATACAGCAACTTACAAAAACACACAAAATGAAGAAACACACCAAAAATACAGCAACTTACAAAAACACACAAAATGAAGAAACACACCAAAAATACAGCAACTTACAAAAACACACAAAATGAAGAAACACACCAAAAATACAGCAACTTACAAAAACACACAAAATGAAGAAACACACCAAAAATACAGCAACTTACAAAAACACACAAAATGAAGAAACACACCAAAAATACAGCAACTTACAAAAACACACAAAATGAAGAAACACACCAAAAATACAGCAACTTACAAAAACACACAAAATGAAGAAACACACCAAAAATACAGCAACTTACAAAAACACACAAAATGAAGAAACACACCAAAAATACAGCAACTTACAAAAACACACAAAATGAAGAAACACACCAAAAATACAGCAACTTACAAAAACACACAAAATGAAGAAACACACAAAAAATACAGCAACTTACAAAAACACACAAAATGAAGAAACACACAAAAAATACAGCAACTTACAAAAACACACAAAATGAAGAAACACACAAAAAACACAGCAACATACAAAAACACACAAAATGAAGAAACACACAAAAAATACAGCAACTTACAAAAACACACAAAATGAAGAAACACACAAAAAATACAGCAACTTACAAAAACACACAAAATGAAGAAACACACAAAAAATACAGCAACTTACAAAAACACACAAAATGAAGAAACACACAAAAAATACAGCAACTTACAAAAACACACAAAATGAAGAAACACACAAAAAATACAGCAACTTACAAAAACACACAAAAAGAAACACACAAAAAACACAGCAACATACAAAAACACACAAAATGAAGAAACACACAAAAAATACAGCAACTTACAAAAACACACAAAATGAAGAAACACACAAAAAATACAGCAACTTACAAAAACACACAAAATGAAGAAACACACAAAAAATACAGCAACTTACAAAAACACACAAAAAGAAACACACAAAAAACACAGCAACATACAAAAACACACAAAATGAAGAAACACACAAAAAATACAGCAACTTACAAAAACACACAAAATGAAGAAACACACAAAAAATACAGCAACTTACAAAAACACACAAAATGAAGAAACACACAAAAAACACAGCAACATACAAAAACACACAAAATGAAGAAACACAAAAAATACAGCAACTTACAAAAACACACAAAATGAAGAAACACACAAAAAATACAGCAACTTACAAAAACACACAAAATGAAGAAACACACAAAAAATACAGCAACTTACAAAAACACACAAAATGAAGAAACACACCAAAAATACAGCAACATACAAAAACACACAAAATGAAGAAACACAAAAAATACAGCAACTTACAAAAACACAAAATGAAGAAACACACCAAAAATACAGCAACTTACAAAAACACACAAAATGAAGAAACACACAAAAAATACAGCAACTTACAAAAACACACAAAATGAAGAAACACACAAAAAATACAGCAACTTACAAAAACACAAAAATGCACAAAAACACAAAAATACAGCAACATACAAAAACACGCAAAAATGCACAAAAACACGGCAACATACAAAAACACAAAAATGCACAGAAACAAACAGCAACATTCAAAAACGCACAAAAACAGCAACACACAAAAATGCACAAAAACACAAACACACAAAAAAACAACAATGCGCACGCACGCACGCACGCACGCACGCACGCACGCACGCACACACACACACACACACACATACACACACACACACACACACACACACACACACACACACACACACACACACACACACGCAGCCATTTATGAATATTTCAGTCGCTGTGCTTTCAACAACCAGATGAAATAAATAAAGTTCCACGCTGTGATAAAGTGATAATTAAATGTGGGTTCTCCGCTGAGAGAAGAACCTTGGAGACGAGTCGGAGGGACGAGCGACTGAACATCAGTGAAAAAACCCCGGAGCAGATCGTTCTGGACGAGACGAGACGAGACGACGACATGAAAACGACCACGAACGTCAGAAAACTGAAATCCTCCTGATCTGGACTGTGAATGTCAGGACGGTTCTGCTCGGCGGGTCATTATCTGAAGATCGATGCTTTGTGCCTCGAAGGCAAAACACTGGAGAGGCTGCTAGGCAACAACAACAACACCCCCCCCCCCCCCCCCATCCCCTCTCCACCCCCCCAAAACTGTTTCTGTCATTTGTTCATCATTGGCTGTGATGAGAGTTGATGTATGCAGGGTCAGGACCAGGTGTGTGTGTGTGTGTGTGTGTGTGTGTGTGTGTGTGTGTGTGTGTGTGTGTGTGTGTGTGTGTGTGTGTACACAAATTGATTATAGAAAGCTTGGGGGGGGGGGGGGGGGTTCACCTCCTGCAGCTGAGGCCACATACGTTAGAAAAATCTAATGTTTATTACAGAGTCATGTTTTACACTGAATTCTTCTTATTTTCAGGAATTAATGTTTAGAAATGTGGTTTCATGTTGTTTTTTTTCTAAAAATCCTGTCGTCTTGAGTTTCTGGAGTCATTTTTATTAATTAATAAAACATTTTTTTAAGATCTTCTCTTCAAGAGTTTAAGATCCATTATTCTTGACATTTGTCTTTTTTTCAGTTGCCACACCGATAAAGATTTTTTTTTTTTTACATGCTGAGGCTTTTCATTTTCTTATTTTTTACTAAAATATGTCTCGTTACTAATAATCATGTTCATGTAAAAAAAAAAAAAAAATTCATTCATTCATTCAAAGACCAAAACCACAACAAAAAGCAGAAACAAACAAACAAAAAATGAGTTTCAGTATAAAAGCCCCTCTGGTGTCTCTACTGAGAACAGGTGTCCATCTGGCCACGCCCACTCCAGGGGGAGGAGCTCCCGGGTGTTTCAGATTCAGTGGTTTCCCTGCTGCCTGGTGCCCAGCAGGACACAGACCAAAGTGAGCAACACATGCAGGTGTTATGGATGAACTGGCTTCCCTGTTACTTGGTGCCCGACTTTCTTCCTAAACTGACCTGGAGTCAGCCTGTTCTCACCAGAGACCCGAGAGGGACTTTTACACTGAAATTCAAAACTGAAGGCCGATTTGGGAAAAGCACATTTTGAAAGTGACGTCGTTGGACCTGACGGCTAAAAGTGGTTTGAGAAAAGATGCATATTAATTGTTCAATAAACAATTTGGCTCAATGTGTCAGAATTCACTATTTCATTCATTATTTCATCGTCTGAAGTAGTGATAAATGAGAGTCAATAGTGATAAATGAGAGTCAATAGTGATAAATGAGAGTCAGTAGTGATAAAGTAGTCAGTAGTGATAAAGGAGTGTCAGTAGTGATAAAAGTGTCAGTAGTGATAAAGTAGAGTGTCAGTAGTGATAAAATAGTGTCAGTAGTGATAAAGTAGAGTGTCAGTAGTGATAAAGTAGAGTGTCAGTAGTGATAAAAGAGTGTCAGTAGTGAAAAGAGTGTCAGTAGTGAAAAGAGTGTCAGTAGTGATACAGGAGTCAGTAGTGATAAGAGTGTCAGTAGTGATAAAATAGTGTCAGTAGTGATAAAGTAGAGTGTCAGTAGTGATAAAAGAGTGTCAGTAGTGATACAGGAGTCAGTAGTGATAAGAGTGTCAGTAGTGATAAAATAGTGTCAGTAGTAATAAAGTAGTGTCAGTAGTGATACAATAGTGTCAGTAGTGATAAAGTAGAGTGTCAGTAGTGATAAAAGAGTGTCAGTAGTGATAAAGGAGTCAGTAGTGATAAGAGTGTCAGTAGTGAAAAGAGTGTCAGTAGTGATAAAGGAGTCAGTAGTGAAAAGAGTGTCAGTAGTGATAAAGGAGTCAGTAGTGAAAAGAGTGTCAGTAGTGATAAAGGAGTCAGTAGTGATAAGAGTGTCAGTAGTGAAAAGAGTGTCAGTAGTGATAAAGGAGTCAGTAGTGATACAGTAGTCAGTAGTGAAAAGAGTGTCAGTAGTGATACAGGAGTCAGTAGTGATAAGAGTGTCAGTAGTGAAAAGAGTGTCAGTAGTGATAAAGGAGTCAGTAGTGAAAAGAGTGTCAGTAGTGATAAAGGAGTCAGTAGTGATAAGAGTGTCAGTAGTGAAAAGAGTGTCAGTAGTGATAAAGGAGTCAGTAGTGATAAGAGTGTCAGTAGTGAAAAGAGTGTCAGTAGTGAAAAGAGTGTCAGTAGTGATAAAGGAGTCAGTAGTGATACAGTAGTCAGTAGTGAAAAGAGTGTCAGTAGTGAAAAGAGTGTCAGTAGTGAAAAGAGTGTCAGTAGTGATACAGTAGTCAGTAGTGATAAGAGTGTCAGTAGTGATACAGGAGTCAGTAGTGATAAAGGAGTCAGTAGTGATAAGAGTGTCAGTAGTGATAAGAGTGTCAGTAGTGATACAGTAGTCAGTAGTGATAAGAGTGTCAGTAGTGATAAGAGTGTCAGTAGTGATACAGGAGTCAGTAGTGATAAAGGAGTCAGTAGTGATAAGAGTGTCAGTAGTGATAAGAGTGTCAGTAGTGATACAGTAGTCAGTAGTGATAAGAGTGTCAGTAGTGATACAGTAGTCAGTAGTGATAAGAGTGTCAGTAGTGATAAGAGTGTCAGTAGTGATAAGAGTGTCAGTAGTGATAAAGGAGTCAGTAGTGATACAGGAGTGTCAGTAGTGATACAGGAGTCAGTAGTGATAAGAGTGTCAGTAGTGATACAGTAGTCAGTAGTGCTCCATGTCCCACCAGACGTTCGTCCCCCGACAGCGTCCTGAATCGTCCCACAGCCTCTCTGATGACGTCCGTCTCCTGCAGGTCCGGCTGCTCGGCCAGGATGTTCTTCCTGTTCTGCTGCAGCCACAGCTGGAAGCCCGTCCTCGGCCTGAACACACACACACACACGTTTAGAGAAAACACACACACACACACACTCTCACACACGTGAAGAGTCTCACCTCTGGTTCTCAGTGTTTTCTGGGGGCGGAGCTTCAGGACGGGGCGGAGCTTCTTGACTCTTCTTCTTCTGAGGCGCCTTGTAGCAGCTGCTCAGCGTGGACTGAGTCTACACACACACACACACACACACACACACACACACACACACACACACACACACACACACACACACGGAGTGTTTTATTTAATTTTATTAAATAAAAGTTTATCACATTATATCACATTATATTACATTACATCCTATCCTAAGATATTATTTCTGACTTGTTCCATTAGAACCACACGTTCTATAAACTGCTGGTGTGACTGGGTGTAGTGCCGGCGTTCTGCAGTAGGAGGCGCTACCTTGGTCTGGGTCTGGGTCTGGGTCTGGGTCTTGGTCTTGGTCTTGGTCTTGGTCTTGGGCTCCAGCGGTTTGAGGACGGGGGTTTTGCTGGTTTTCCCCCCAGAGCCGCCGAGCGGCGCCGACTTCCTGCCGGCGGCCATGTTGTCCAGGATGTTTGAGGCCCGGGGCTGGGTGGAGGAGGGTGGAGGCTTCCCCGCTGCTGCAACCTGCATAGTATTTAATAGTGAAGATTCTTTAATAGTGTTTATTATTTAATAGTGAACATTCTTTAATAGTGACATTCTTTAATAGTGAATATTCTTTAAAAGTGTTTATTCTTTAACGGTGAACATTTTTTAATAGTGAACATTTTAGTAGTGAATTTTTTAGTGAATATTCTTTAATAGTGAACATTTTTAACAGTGAATATTTAATAGTGAATATTCTTTAATAGTGAACATTTTTAACAGTGAATATTTAATAGTGAATATTCTTTAATAGTGAAATTTTTTAATAGTGAATATTCTTTAGTAGTGAACATTTTTTAACAGTCAATATTTAATAGTGAATATTCTTTAAGTGAATATTCTTTAATAGTGTTTATTCTTTACAAGTGAACATTTTAATAGTGAATATTCTTTAACAGTGAACATTTTTAACAGTGAATATTTAATAGTGTTTATTCTTTAATAGTGTTTATTCTTTAATAGTGATTTTTATGTGAAATTCAGAGGGAAAATAAATGTAAGTTGAGTAATTTAGTAGAATAAAAACTTCCCACCTTGAAAGGATTCGCTCGTCCTGCTCTGCCGCCTGGAAAACAAACGTTATGAAGAAGTTTGATTGTTTGACATTAAAACATTTAAAACATGAATGAGAATAAAATCCACAACAAAAAAAGAACAGCAGCCGGTGACTTTTATAGAAACGCTGATCAGCATTAACATGAAGACCACCTGTCAGCATTAACATGAAGACAACCTGTCAGCATTAACATTAAGACCACCTGTCAGCATTAACATTAACATTAAGACCACCTGTCAGCAGTAACATTAAGACCACCTGTCAGCATTAACATTAAGACCACCTGTCAGCATTAACATTATAACCGCCTGTCAGCAGTAACATTAAGACCACCTGTCAGCATTAACATTAACATTAAGACAACCTGTCAGCATTAACATTAAGACCACCTGTCAGCATTAACATTAAGACCACCTGTCAGCATTAACATTAAGACCACCTGTCAGCATTAACATTAAGCCCACCTGTCAGCATTAACATTATAACCACCTGTCAGCAGTAACATTAAGACCACCTGTCAGCATTAACATTAACATTAAGACAACCTGTCAGCATTAACATTAAGACCACCTGTCAGCATTAACATTAAGCCCACCTGTCAGCATTTACATTAACATTAAGACCACCTGTCAGCATAAACATTAAGACCACCTGTCAGCATTAACATTAAAACCACCTGTGAGCAGTAACATTAAGACCACCTGTCAGCATTAACATTAAGACCACCTGTCAGCATTAACATTAACATTAAGACCACCTGTCAGCATTAACATGAAGACCACCTGTCAGCAGTAACATTAAGACCACCTGTTAGCATTAACATTAAGACCATCGGTCAGCAGCAACATTAAGACCACCTTTCAGCATTAACATTAAGACCACCTGTCAGCATTAACATTATAACCACCTGTCAGCAGTAACATTAAGACCACCTGTCAGCATTAACATTAAGACCATCCGTCAGCAGCAACATTAAGACCACCTTTCAGCATTGACATTAAGACCACCTGTCAGCATTAACATTAGGACCACCTGTCAGCAGAAACATTAAGACCACCTGTCAGCATTAACATTATAACCACCTGTCAGCAGTAACATTAAGACCACCTGTCAGCATTAACATTAAGACCACCTGTCAGCATTAACAGTAACATTAAGACCACCTGTCAGCATTAACATTAAGACCACCTGTCGCATTAACAGTAACATTAAGACCACCTGTCAGCATTAGCATTAACATTAAGACCACCTGTCAGCATTAACATTATAACCACCTGTCAGCAGTAACATTAACATGAAGACCACCTGTCAGCATTAACATTATAACCACCTGTCAGCAGCAACATTAACATTAAGACCACCTGTCAGCATTAACATTAAGACTACCTGTCAGCATTAACAGTAACATTAAGACCACCTGTCAGCATTAACATTAAGACCACCTGTCAGCATTAACAGTAACATTAAGACCACCTGTCAGCATTAGCATTAACATTAAGACCACCTGTCAGCATTAACATTAAGACCACCTGTCAGCATTAACATTATAACCACCTGTCAGCAGTAACATTAACATGAAGACCACCTGTCAGCATTAACATTATAACCACCTGTCAGCAGCAACATTAACATTAAGACCACCTGTCAGCATTAACATTAAGACCACCTGTCAGCCTTAACAGTAACATTAAGACCACCTGTCAGCATTAACATTAAGCCCACCTGTCAGCATTAACATTATAACCACCTGTCAGCAGTAACATTAAGACCACCTGTCAGCAGTAACATTAAGACCACCTGTCAGCATTAACATTAAGACCACCTGTCAGCATTAGCATTAACATTAAGACCACCTGTCAGCATTAACATTAAGAACACCTGTCAGCATTAACATTATAACCACCTGTCAGCAGCAACATTAACATGAAGACTACCTGTCAGCATTAACATTAAGAACACCTGTCAGCATTAACATTAAGACCACCTGTCAGCATTAACATTAAGACCACCTGTCAGCATTAACATTAAGACCACCTGTCAGCATTAACATTAAGAACACCTGTCAGCATTAACATTATAACCACCTGTCAGCAGCAACATTAACATTAAGACCACCTGTCAGCATTAACATTAAGACCACCTGTCAGCATTAGCATTAACATTAAGACCACCTGTCAGCATTAACATTAAGACCACCTGTCAGCATTAACATTATAACCACCTGTCAGCAGTAACATTAACATGAAGACCACCTGTCAGCATTAACATTATAACCACCTGTCAGCAGCAACATTAACATTAAGACCACCTGTCAGCATTAACATTAAGACCACCTGTCAGCATTAACAGTAACATTAAGACCACCTGTCAGCATTAACATTAAGCCCACCTGTCAGCATTAACATTATAACCACCTGTCAGCAGTAACATTAAGACCACCTGTCAGCAGTAACATTAAGACCACCTGTCAGCATTAGCATTAACATTAAGACCACCTGTCAGCATTAACATTAAGACCACCTGTCAGCATTAGCATTAGCATTAAGACCACCTGTCAGCATTAACATTAAGACCACCTGTCAGCATTAACATTAAGACCACCTGTCAGCATTAACAGCAGGACGTCTTTTAAAATGAGCAGCATCACATTTATAGTGAATATTCATCCTAAATATGATTAAAAGGGAATAAAGAAATAGCATTCATGTAAAGTGTGCATTAGATGAAGGTGTGTTTGTTTCGCTGACCCGGCGCCGCAGGAGGAACGTCTTCTGGGTCCAACGTCTTCAAACCTGCAGAGAAACGAGACGACGTGAACCTCGACTCTCCATCAGGAGGAAGGAGAAGAACGACGTAGAACCCACGTGTTCTGCTTTCTGCTGCTTCCTCCGCCTCCTGCTGGTCCTCCTCCTCCCCGGGCTGCTGCTCCTCCTCCTCCTCCTCCTCCTGCTCCTCCTCTTCCTCCTCCTGATGATGTCGTCCTGCAGACGCCGTCCGTCTCCTCCTGTCAGACCAGGAGCTTTAAGGTCAAAGTGTCTCAAAGGCTGAAGGTTGAATTCCGATGTTTGCTGGAGCTACCTGACGGTGTGTCTGGTCTCCTGCTCCTCCTCCTGCTCCTCCTCCTCCTGCTGCTCCTCATGCTCCTCCTCCTGGCCGGCCCTCTCCAGGGCGAGCTCACTGAGCCGCTGGGCGAGCGCCAGGCGTCTGGACCGCGACGCGTAGCGAATGGCGAGCGTCACCACGCTGTGGGTCATCATCTCCGCCAGCTCCACGCAGCGGAACTCCCGCTCCAGCTTGCAGGAGAGCTGGAGGAGCAACAACAACAACGTCGTCAACAACAACAACAACAACAACAACGTCAGAGGTGCTCCTCCTCCAGGGGAAGGAGGCGCTGCTGCTCACCGCGAACATCTTCATGAGCAGCTCCTGCTGCTCCTTCTGGGAGCGGCTCCTGGCCTCCTCGTCCACCTCGTAGCCGCTGGAGGACAGGAAGCTGTGGTGGTTGTGGAAGAGGGCGGAGCGCAGGAAGTGCTCCTGGGGAGGGAAACGGCACGTCTACACAACGCTCACAGCTACTGCAGTATTGAAAGTACGGTGGCCCACAAGGGGCACAGGTACTGCAGTATAGAGAGTACGGTGGCCCACAAGGGGCACAGCTACTGCAGTATTGAGAGTACGGTGGCCCACAAGGGGCACAGCTACTGCAGTACAAGTCAACCTGCAGTAGATGCATTTAAATTATGGGGGAGTTTAATGAAAGTCGATAAGACGCTGATCAATGATGGTGACGAAGTACAGCTTCTACAATGTTGCAGCAAAAATGTTGCTTTTGCGGCTCAAGTGTTGCTTTTGCGGCTCCAGTGTTGCTTTTGCGGCTTCAGTGTTGCTTTTGCGGCTTCAGTGTTGCTTTTGCGGCTCAAGTGTTGCTTTTGCCGCTACAGTGTTGCTACAATGTTGCTTTTGCGGCTCCAGTGTTGCTTTTGCGGCTCCAGTGTTGCTTTTGCGGCTCAAGTGTTGCTTTTGCCGCTACAGTGTTGCTACAGTGTTGCTTTTGCAGCTCAAGTGTTGCTTTTGCCGCTACAGTGTTGCTACAGAGTTGCTTTTTATGGCTACAGTGTTGATTTTGCGGCTTCAGTGTTGCTTTTGCCGCTACAGTGTTGCTACAATGTTGCTTTTTATGGCTACAGTGTTGCTTTTGCGGCTTCAGTGTTGCTTTTGCCGCTACAGTGTTGCTACAATGTTGCTTTTTATGGCTACAGTGTTGCTTTTGCGGCTTCAGTGTTGCTTTTGCGGCTTCAGTGTTGGTACAGTGTTGCTACAGAGTTGCTTTTGCGGCTTCAGTGTTGCTTTTGCCGCTACAGTGTTGCTAAAATGTTGCTTTTTATGTCTACAGTGTTGCTTTTCGGCTCCAGTGTTGCTTTTGCCGCTACAGTGTTGCTACAATGTTGCTTTTTATGGCTACAGTGTTGCTTTTGCGGCTCCAGTGTTGCTTTTGCCGCTACAGTGTTGCTACAGTGTTGCTTTTGCGGCTTCAGTGTTGCTTTTGCCGCTACAGTGTTGCTACAGTGTTGCTTTTGCGGCTACAGTGTTGCTTTTGCCGCTACAGTGTTGCTACAGTGTTGCTTTTGCGGATTCAGTGTTGCTTTTGCCGCTACAGTGTTGGTACAGTGTTGCTTTTGTAGCTCCAGTGTTGCTTTTGCCGCTACAGTGTTGGTACAGTGTTGCTTTTGCGGCTTCAGTGTTGCTTTTGCCGCTACAGTGTTGCTACAGTGTTGCTTTTGCGGCTTCAGTGTTGCTTTTGCCGCTACAGTGTTGGTACAGTGTTGCTTTTGCGGGTCCAGTGTTGCTTTTGCCGCTACAGTGTTGCTACAGTGTTGCTTTTGCTGCTTCAGTGTTGCTTTTGCCGCTACAGTGTTGGTAGTGTTGCTTTTGCCGCTACAGTGTTGCTACAATGTTTCTATTTATGGCTACAGTGTTGCTTTTGCGGCTTCAGTGTTGCTTTTGCCGCTACAGTGTTGCTAAAATGTTGCTTTTTATGGCTACAGTGTTGCTTTTGCGGCTTCAGTGTTGGTACAGTGTTGCTACAGAGTTGCTTTTTATGGCGACAGTGTTGCTTTTGCGGCTTCAGTGTTGCTTTTGCAGCTACAGTGTTGCTACAGTGTTACTTCTGCGGCTCCAGTGTTGCTTTTGCCGCTACAGTGTTGGTACAGTGTTGCTTTTGCGGCTTCAGTGTTGCTTTTGCCGCTACAGTGTTGCTTTTGCGGCTTCAGTGTTGCTTTTGCCGCTACAGTGTTGCTACAATGTTGCTTTTTATGGCTACAGCGTTGCTTTTGCCGCTACAGTGTTGCTACAGTGTTGCTTTTGCGGCTTCAGTGTTGCTTTTGCCGCTACAGTGTTGGTACAGTGTTGCTTTTGCGGCTCCAGTGTTGCTTTTGCCGCTACAGTGTTGCTTTTGCGGCTTCAATGTTGCTTTTGCCGCTACAGTGTTGGTACAGTGTTGGTACAGTGTTGCTTTTGCGGCTCTAGTGTTGCTTTTGCGGCTCCAGTGTTGCTTTTGCGGCTTCAGTGTTGCTTTTGCCGCTACAGTGTTGGTACAGTGTTGCTTTTGCGGCTCCAGTGTTGCTTTTGCCGCTACAGTGTTGCTACAGTGTTGCTTTTGCGGCTTCAGTGTTGCTTTTGCCGCTACAGTGTTGCTACAGTGTTGCTTTTGCGGCTCAAGTGTTGCTTTTGCCGCTACAGTGTTGCTTTTTATGGCTATAGTGTTGCTTTTGCGGCTTCAGTGTTGCTTTTGCCGCTACAGTGTTGCTACAATGTTGCTTTTTATGGCTACAGTGTTGCTTTTGCGGCTCAAGTGTTGCTTTTGCCGCTACAGTGTTGCTACAATGTTTCTTTTTATGGCTACAGTGTTGCTTTTGCGGCTCAAGTGTTGCTTTTGCCGCTACAGTGTTGCTACAATGTTGCTTTTTATGGCTACAGTGTTGCTTTTGCAGCTTCAGTGTTGCTTTTGCGGCTTCAGTGTTGGTACAGTGTTGCTACAGAGTTGCTTTTTATGGCGACAGTGTTGCTTTTGCGGCTTCAGTGTTGCTTTTGCAGCTACAGTGTTGCTTCTGCGGCTCCAGTGTTGCTTTTTCCGCTACAGTGTTGCTACAGAGTTGCTTTTTGTGGCTACAGTGTTGCTTTTGCGGCTTCAGTGTTGGTACAGTGTTGCTTTTGCGGCTTCAGTGTTGCTTTTGCCGCTACAGTGTTGCTACAGAGTTGCTTTTTGTGGCTACAGTGTTGCTTTTGCGGCTTCAGTGTTGGTACAGTGTTGCTTTTTATGGCGACAGTGTTGCTTTTGCGGCTTCAGTGTTGCTTTTGCAGCTACAGTGTTGCTTTTGCAGCTACAGTGTTGCTTTTGCGGCTCCAGTGTTGCTTTTGCCGCAACAGTGTTGCTACAGTGTTGCTTTTGCGGCTCAAGTGTTGCTTTTGCCGCTACAGTGTTGCTACAGAGTTGCTTTTTATGGCTACAGTGTTGCTTTTGCGGCTTCAGTGTTGCTTTTGCCGCTACAGTGTTGCTACAATGTTGCTTTTTATGGCTACAGTGTTGATTTTGCGGCTTCAGTGTTGCTTTTGCCGCTACAGTGTTGCTACAGAGTTGCTTTTTATGGCTACAGTGTTGCTTTTGCGGCTTCAGTGTTGCTTTTGCCGCTACAGTGTTGCTACAATGTTGCTTTTTATGGTTACAGTGTTGCTTTTGCGGCTTCAGTGTTGCTTTTGCCGCTACAGTGTTGCTACAATGTTGCTTTTTATGGCTACAGTGTTGCTTTTGCGGCTTCAGTGTTGCTTTTGCCGCTACAGTGTTGCTACAATGTTGCTTTTTATGGCTACAATGTTGCTTTTTATGGCTACAGTGTTGCTTTTGCGGCTCAAGTGTTGCTTTTGCCGCTACAGTGTTGCTAAAATGTTGCTTTTTATGTCTACAGTGTTGCTTTTCGGCTCCAATGTTGCTTTTGCCGCTACAGTGTTGCTACAGTGTTGCTTTTGCGGCTTCAGTGTTGCTTTTGCCGCTACAGTGTTGGTACAGTGTTGCTTTTGCGGCTTCAGTGTTGCTTTTGCCGCTACAGTGTTGGTACAGTGTTGCTTTTGCGGCTCCAGTGTTGCTTTTGCCGCTACAGTGTTGCTACAGTGTTGCTTTTGCGGCTTCAGTGTTGCTTTTGCCGCTACACTGTTGCTACAGTGTTGCTTTTGCGGCTCAAGTGTTGCTTTTGCCGCTACAGTGTTGCTACAGAGTTGCTTTTTATGGCTACAGTGTTGATTTTGCGGCTTCAGTGTTGCTTTTGCCGCTACAGTGTTGCTACAGAGTTGCTTTTTATGGCTACAGTGTTGCTTTTGCGGCTTCAGTGTTGCTTTTGCCGCTACAGTGTTGCTAAAATGTTGCTTTTTATGTCTACAGTGTTGCTTTTCGGCTCCAGTGTTGCTTTTGCCGCTACAGTGTTGCTACAATGTTGCTTTTTATGTCTACAGTGTTGTTTTTCGGCTCCAGTGTTGCTTTTGCCGCTACAGTGTTGCTACAATGTTGCTTTTTATGGCTACAGTGTTGCTTTTGCGGCTCCAGTGTTGCTTTTGCCGCTACAGTGTTGCTAAAATGTTGCTTTTTATGGCTACAGTGTTGCTTTTGCGGCTCAAGTGTTGCTTTTGCCGCTACAGTGTTGCTAAAATGTTGCTTTTTATGTCTACAGTGTTGCTTTTCGGCTCCAGTGTTGCTTTTGCCGCTACAGTGTTGCTACAGTGTTGCTTTTGCGGCTTCAGTGTTGCTTTTGCCGCTACAGTGTTGCTACAGTGTTGCTTTTGCGGCTCAAGTGTTGCTTTTGCCGCTACAGTGTTGCTACAATGTTGCTTTTTATGGCTACAGTGTTGCTTTTGCCGCTACAGTGTTGCTACAGTGTTGCTTTTGCGGCTTCAGTGTTGCTTTTGCCGCTACAGTGTTGCTACAATGTTGCTTTTTATGGCTACAGTGTTGCTTTTGCCGCTACAGTGTTGCTACAGTGTTGCTTTTGCGGCTTCAGTGTTGCTTTTGCCGCTACAGTGTTGCTACAGTGTTGCTTTTGCGGCTCAAGTGTTGCTTTTGCCGCTACAGTGTTGCTAAAATGTTGCTTTTTATGTCTACAGTGTTGCTTTTCGGCTCCAGTGTTGCTTTTGCCGCTACAGTGTTGCTACAATGTTGCTTTTGCGGCTTCAGTGTTGCTTTTGCTGCTACAGTGTTGCTTTTGCCGCTACAGTGTTGCTACAATGTTGCTTTTTATGGCTACAGTGTTGCTTTTGCCGCTACAGTGTTGCTACAGTGTTGCTTTTGCGGCTTCAGTGTTGCTTTTGCCGCTACAGTGTTGCTACAGTGTTGCTTTTGTGGCTCAAGTGTTGCTTTTGCCGCTACAGTGTTGCTAAAATGTTGCTTTTTATGTCTACAGTGTTGCTTTTCGGCTCCAGTGTTGCTTTTGCCGCTACAGTGTTGGTACAGTGTTGCTTTTGCGGCTTCAGTGTTGCTTTTGCCGCTACAGTGTTGGTACAGTGTTGCTTTTCGGCTCCAGTGTTGCTTTTGCCGCTACAGTGTTGGTACAGTGTTGCTTTTGCGGCTTCAGTGTTGCTTTTGCCGCTACAGTGTTGCTACAATGTTGCTTTTTATGGCTACAGTGTTGCTTTTGCGGCTCAAGTGTTGCTTTTGCCGCTACAGTGTTGCTACAATGTTGCTTTTGCGGCTTCAGTGTTGCTTTTGCCGCTACAGTGTTGCTACAGTGTTGCTTTTGCGGCTTCAGTGTTGCTTTTGCCGCTACAGTGTTGGTACAGTGTTGCTTTTGCCGCTACAGTGTTGCTTTTGCCGCTACAGTGTTGCTACAGTGTTGCTTTTGCGGCTTCAGTGTTGCTTTTGCCGCTACAGTGTTGCTACAGTGTTGCTTTTGCGGCTCAAGTGTTGCTTTTGCCGCTACAGTGTTGCTTTTTATGGCTCCAGTGTTGCTTTTGCGGCTCCAGTGTTGCTTTTGCCCCTACAGTGTTGCTACAGTGTTGCTTTTGCGGCTTCAGTGTTGCTTTTGCCGCTACAGTGTTGCTACAGTGTTGCTACAGTGTTGCTTTTGCGGCTTCAGTGTTGCTTTTGCCGCTACAGTGTTGCTACAGTGTTGCTTTTGCGGCTTCAGTGTTGCTTTTGCCGCTACAGTGTTGCTACAGTGTTGCTTTTGCGGCTTCAGTGTTGCTTTTGCCGCTACAGTGTTGCTACAGTGTTGCTTTTGCGGCTTCAGTGTTGCTTTTGCCGCTACAGTGTTGCTACAGTGTTGATTTTGCGGCTTCAGTGTTGCTTTTGCCGCTACAGTGTTGCTACAGAGTTACTTTTTATGGCTACGGTGTTGCTTTTGCGGCTTCAGTGTTGCTTTTGCGGCTTCAGTGTTGCTTTTGCCGCTACAGTGTTGCTAAAATGTTGCTTTTTATGTCTACAGTGTTGCTTTTGCGGCTCCAGTGTTGCTTTTGCCGCTACAGTGTTGCTACAATGTATCTTTTTATGGCTACAGTGTTGCTTTTGCGGCTCCAGTGTTGCTAAAATGTTGCTTTTTATGTCTACAGTGTTGCTTTTGCGGCTCCAGTGTTGCTTTTGCCGCTACAGTGTTGCTACAATGTTTCTTTTTATGGCTACAGTGTTGCTTTTGCGGCTTCAGTGTTGCTTTTGCCGCTACAGTGTTGCTACAGTGTTGCTTTTGCGGCTACAGTGTTGCTTTTGCCGCTACAGTGTTGCTTTTGCCGCTACAGTGTTGCTACAGTGTTGCTTTTGCGGCTTCAGTGTTGCTTTTGCGGCTCCAGTGTTGCTTTTTATGGTGACAGTGTTGCTTTTGCGGCTTCAGTGTTGCTTTTGCCGCTACAGTGTTGGTACAGTGTTGCTTTTGCCGCTACAGTGTTGCTACAGTGTTGCTTTTGCGGCTTCAGTGTTGCCTTTGCCGCTACAGTGTTGCTACAATGTTGCTTTTTATGGCTACAGTGTTGCTTTTGCGGCTTCAGTGTTGCTTTTGCCGCTACAGTGTTGCTTTTGCCGCTACAGTGTTGGTACAGTGTTGCTTTTGCCGCTACAGTGTTGCTACAGTGTTGCTTTTGCGGCTTCAGTGTTGCCTTTGCCGCTACAGTGTTGCTACAATGTTGCTTTTTATGGCTACAGTGTTGCTTTTGCCGCTACAGTGTTGCTTTTGCCGCTACAGTGTTGGTACAGTGTTGCTACAGAGTTGCTTTTTATGGCGACAGTGTTGCTTTTGCGGCTTCAGTGTTGCTTTTGCTGCTACAGTGTTGCTTTTGCCGCTACAGTGTTGCTTTTGCCGCTACAGTGTTGGTACAGTGTTGCTTTTGCGGCTCCAGTGTTGCTTTTGCCGCTACAGTGTTGCTACAGTGTTGCTTTTGCGGCTTCAGTGTTGCTTTTGCCGCTAGAGTGTTGCTACAATGTTGCTTTTTATGGCTACAGTGTTGCTTTTGCGGCTCCAGTGTTGCTACAATGTTGCTTTTTATGGCTACAGTGTTGCTTTTGCGGCTCCAGTGTTGCTACAATGTTGCTTTTTATGGCTACAGTGTTGCTTTTGCGGCTTCAGTGTTGCTTTTGCCGCTAGAGTGTTGCTACAATGTTGCTTTTTATGGCTACAGTGTTGCTTTTGCGGCTTCAGTGTTGCTTTTGCCGCTAGAGTGTTGCTACAATGTTGCTTTTTATGGCTACAGTGTTGCTTTTGCGGCTTCAGTGTTGCTTTTCGGCTCCAGTGTTGCTTTTGCCGCTACAGTGTTGCTACAGTGTTGCTACAGTGTTGCTTTTGTGGCTTTAGTGTTGCTTTTGCCGCTACAGTGTTGCTACAGTGTTGCTTTTGCGGCTCCAGTGTTGCTTTTGCCGCTACAGTGTTGGTACAGTGATGCTTTTGCGGCTTCAGTGTTGCTTTTGCCGCTACAGTGTTGCTAAAATGTTGCTTTTTATGGCTACAGTGTTGCTTTTGCGGCTCAAGTGTTGCTTTTGCCGCTACAGTGTTGCTAAAATGTTGCTTTTTATGTCTACAGTGTTGCTTTTCGGCTCCAGTGTTGCTTTTGCCGCTACAGTGTTGCTACAGTGTTGCTTTTGCGGCTTCAGTGTTGCTTTTGCCGCTACAGTGTTGCTACAGTGTTGCTTTTGCGGCTCAAGTGTTGCTTTTGCCGCTACAGTGTTGCTAAAATGTTGCTTTTTATGTCTACAGTGTTGCTTTTCGGCTCCAGTGTTGCTTTTGCCGCTACAGTGTTGCTACAGTGTTGCTTTTGCGGCTTCAGTGTTGCTTTTGCCGCTACAGTGTTGCTACAATGTTGCTTTTTATGGCTACAGTGTTGCTTTTGCCGCTACAGTGTTGCTACAGTGTTGCTTTTGCGGCTTCAGTGTTGCTTTTGCCGCTACAGTGTTGCTACAGTGTTGCTTTTGCGGCTCAAGTGTTGCTTTTGCCGCTACAGTGTTGCTAAAATGTTGCTTTTTATGTCTACAGTGTTGCTTTTCGGCTCCAGTGTTGCTTTTGCCGCTACAGTGTTGCTACAATGTTGCTTTTGCGGCTTCAGTGTTGCTTTTGCCGCTACAGTGTTGCTACAGTGTTGCTTTTGCGGCTCCAGTGTTGCTTTTGCCGCTACAGTGTTGGTACAGTGTTGCTTTTGCCGCTACAGTGTTGGTACAGTGTTGCTTTTGCCGCTACAGTGTTGGTACAGTGTTGCTTTTGCCGCTACAGTGTTGCTACAGTGTTGCTTTTGCCGCTACAGTGTTGGTACAGTGTTGCTTTTCGGCTCCAGTGTTGCTTTTGCGGCTTCAGTGTTGCTTTTGCCGCTACAGTGTTGCTTTTGCCGCTACAGTGTTGGTACAGTGTTGCTTTTGCCGCTACAGTGTTGCTACAGTGTTGCTTTTGCGGCTTCAGTGTTGCCTTTGCCGCTACAGTGTTGCTACAATGTTGCTTTTTATGGCTACAGTGTTGCTTTTGCCGCTACAGTGTTGCTTTTGCCGCTACAGTGTTGGTACAGTGTTGCTACAGAGTTGCTTTTTATGGCGACAGTGTTGCTTTTGCGGCTTCAGTGTTGCTTTTGCTGCTACAGTGTTGCTTTTGCCGCTACAGTGTTGCTTTTGCCGCTACAGTGTTGCTTTTGCCGCTACAGTGTTGGTACAGTGTTGCTTTTGCGGCTCCAGTGTTGCTTTTGCCGCTACAGTGTTGCTACAGTGTTGCTTTTGCGGCTTCAGTGTTGCTTTTGCCGCTAGAGTGTTGCTACAATGTTGCTTTTTATGGCTACAGTGTTGCTTTTGCGGCTCCAGTGTTGCTACAATGTTGCTTTTTATGGCTACAGTGTTGCTTTTGCGGCTCCAGTGTTGCTACAATGTTGCTTTTTATGGCTACAGTGTTGCTTTTGCGGCTTCAGTGTTGCTTTTGCCGCTAGAGTGTTGCTACAATGTTGCTTTTTATGGCTACAGTGTTGCTTTTGCGGCTTCAGTGTTGCTTTTGCCGCTAGAGTGTTGCTACAATGTTGCTTTTTATGGCTACAGTGTTGCTTTTGCGGCTTCAGTGTTGCTTTTCGGCTCCAGTGTTGCTTTTGCCGCTACAGTGTTGCTACAGTGTTGCTTTTGTGGCTTTAGTGTTGCTTTTGCCGCTACAGTGTTGCTACAGTGTTGCTTTTGCGGCTCCAGTGTTGCTTTTGCCGCTACAGTGTTGGTACAGTGATGCTTTTGCGGCTTCAGTGTTGCTTTTGCCGCTACAGTGTTGCTAAAATGTTGCTTTTTATGGCTACAGTGTTGCTTTTGCGGCTCAAGTGTTGCTTTTGCCGCTACAGTGTTGCTAAAATGTTGCTTTTTATGTCTACAGTGTTGCTTTTCGGCTCCAGTGTTGCTTTTGCCGCTACAGTGTTGCTACAGTGTTGCTTTTGCGGCTTCAGTGTTGCTTTTGCCGCTACAGTGTTGCTACAGTGTTGCTTTTGCGGCTCAAGTGTTGCTTTTGCCGCTACAGTGTTGCTAAAATGTTGCTTTTTATGTCTACAGTGTTGCTTTTCGGCTCCAGTGTTGCTTTTGCCGCTACAGTGTTGCTACAGTGTTGCTTTTGCGGCTTCAGTGTTGCTTTTGCCGCTACAGTGTTGCTACAATGTTGCTTTTTATGGCTACAGTGTTGCTTTTGCCGCTACAGTGTTGCTACAGTGTTGCTTTTGCGGCTTCAGTGTTGCTTTTGCCGCTACAGTGTTGCTACAGTGTTGCTTTTGCGGCTCAAGTGTTGCTTTTGCCGCTACAGTGTTGCTAAAATGTTGCTTTTTATGTCTACAGTGTTGCTTTTCGGCTCCAGTGTTGCTTTTGCCGCTACAGTGTTGCTACAATGTTGCTTTTGCGGCTTCAGTGTTGCTTTTGCCGCTACAGTGTTGCTACAGTGTTGCTTTTGCGGCTCCAGTGTTGCTTTTGCCGCTACAGTGTTGGTACAGTGTTGCTTTTGCCGCTACAGTGTTGGTACAGTGTTGCTTTTGCCGCTACAGTGTTGGTACAGTGTTGCTTTTGCCGCTACAGTGTTGCTACAGTGTTGCTTTTGCCGCTACAGTGTTGGTACAGTGTTGCTTTTCGGCTCCAGTGTTGCTTTTGCCGCTACAGTGTTGGTACAGTGTTGCTTTTGCGGCTTCAGTGTTGCTTTTGCCGCTACAGTGTTGGTACAGTGTTGCTTTTCGGCTCCAGTGTTGCTTTTGCCGCTACAGTGTTGCTACAGTGTTGCTTTTGCGGCTTCAGTGTTGCTTTTGCCGCTACAGTGTTGGTACAGTGTTGCTTTTGCGGCTTCAGTGTTGCTTTTGCCGCTACAGTGTTGCTACAATGTTGCTTTTTATGGCTACAGTGTTGCTTTTGCGGCTTCAGTGTTGCTTTTGCCGCTACAGTGTTGCTTTTGCGGCTCAAGTGTTGCTTTTGCCGCTACAGTGTTGCTAAAATGTTGCTTTTTATGTCTACAGTGTTGCTTTTTGGCTCCAGTGTTGCTTTTGCCGCTACAGTGTTGGTACAGTGTTGCTTTTGCGGCTCCAGTGTTGCTTTTGCCGCTACAGTGTTGCTACAGTGTTGCTTTTGCGGCTTCAGTGTTGCTTTTGCCGCTACAGTGTTGCTACAGTGTTGCTTTTGCGGCTCAAGTGTTGCTTTTGCCGCTACAGTGTTGCTTTTTATGGCTCCAGTGTTGCTTTTGCGGCTCCAGTGTTGCTTTTGCCCCTACAGTGTTGCTACAGTGTTGCTTTTGCGGCTTCAGTGTTGCTTTTGCCGCTACAGTGTTGCTACAGTGTTGCTACAGTGTTGCTTTTGCGGCTTCAGTGTTGCTTTTGCCGCTACAGTGTTGCTACAGTGTTGCTTTTGCGGCTTCAGTGTTGCTTTTGCCGCTACAGTGTTGCTACAATGTTGCTTTTTATGGCTACAGTGTTGCTTTTGCCGCTACAGTGTTGCTACAGTGTTGCTTTTGCGGCTTCAGTGTTGCTTTTGCCGCTACAGTGTTGCTACAGTGTTGCTTTTGCGGCTCAAGTGTTGCTTTTGCCGCTACAGTGTTGCTAAAATGTTGCTTTTTATGTCTACAGTGTTGCTTTTCGGCTCCAGTGTTGCTTTTGCCGCTACAGTGTTGCTACAATGTTGCTTTTGCGGCTTCAGTGTTGCTTTTGCCGCTACAGTGTTGCTACAGTGTTGCTTTTGCGGCTTCAGTGTTGCTTTTGCCGCTACAGTGTTGCTACAGTGTTGCTTTTGCGGCTTCAGTGTTGCTTTTGCCGCTACAGTGTTGGTACAGTGTTGCTTTTCGGCTCCAGTGTTGCTTTTGCCGCTACAGTGTTGGTACAGTGTTGCTTTTCGGCTCCAGTGTTGCTTTTGCCGCTACAGTGTTGGTACAGTGTTGCTTTTCGGCTCCAGTGTTGCTTTTGCCGCTACAGTGTTGGTACAGTGTTGCTTTTGCGGCTTCAGTGTTGCTTTTGCCGCTACAGTGTTGCTACAATGTTGCTTTTTATGGCTACAGTGTTGCTTTTGCGGCTCAAGTGTTGCTTTTGCCGCTACAGTGTTGCTACAATGTTGCTTTTGCGGCTTCAGTGTTGCTTTTGCCGCTACAGTATTGGTACAGTGTTGCTTTTGCGGCTCCAGTGTTGCTTTTGCCGCTACAGTGTTGCTACAGTGTTGCTTTTGCGGCTTCAGTGTTGCTTTTGCCGCTACAGTGTTGGTACAGTGTTGCTTTTGCGGCTCCAGTGTTGCTTTTGCCGCTACAGTGTTGCTACAGTGTTGCTTTTGCGGCTCAAGTGTTGCTTTTGCCGCTACAGTGTTGCTTTTTATGGCTCCAGTGTTGCTTTTGCGGCTCCAGTGTTGCTTTTGCCCCTACAGTGTTGCTACAGTGTTGCTACAGTGTTGCTTTTGCGGCTCAAGTGTTGCTTTTGCCGCTACAGTGTTGCTTTTTATGGCTCCAGTGTTGCTTTTGCGGCTCCAGTGTTGCTTTTGCCCCTACAGTGTTGCTACAGTGTTGCTTTTGCGGCTTCAGTGTTGCTTTTGCCGCTACAGTGTTGCTACAGTGTTGCTACAGTGTTGCTTTTGCGGCTTCAGTGTTGCTTTTGCCGCTACAGTGCTGCTACAGTGTTGCTTTTGCGGCTTCAGTGTTGCTTTTGCCGCTACAGTGTTGCTACAGTGTTGCTTTTGCGGCTTCAGTGTTGCTCTTGCCGCTACAGTGTTGCTACAGTGTTGATTTTGCGGCTTCAGTGTTGCTTTTGCCGCTACAGTGTTGCTACAGAGTTACTTTTTATGGCTACGGTGTTGCTTTTGCGGCTTCAGTGTTGCTTTTGCGGCTTCAGTGTTGCTTTTGCCGCTACAGTGTTGCTAAAATGTTGCTTTTTATGTCTACAGTGTTGCTTTTGCGGCTCCAGTGTTGCTTTTGCCGCTACAGTGTTGCTACAATGTATCTTTTTATGGCTACAGTGTTGCTTTTGCGGCTCCAGTGTTGCTTTTGCCGCTACAGTGTTGCTAAAATGTTGCTTTTTATGTCTACAGTGTTCCTTTTGCGGCTCCAGTGTTGCTTTTGCCGCTACAGTGTTGCTACAATGTTTCTTTTTATGGCTACAGTGTTGCTTTTGCGGCTTCAGTGTTGCTTTTGCCGCTACAGTGTTGCTACAGTGTTGCTTTTGCGGCTTCAGTGTTGCTTTTGCGGCTCCAGTGTTGCTTTTTATGGTGACAGTGTTGCTTTTGCGGCTTCAGTGTTGCTTTTGCCGCTACAGTGTTGGTACAGTGTTGCTTTTGCCGCTACAGTGTTGCTACAGTGTTGCTTTTGCGGCTTCAGTGTTGCCTTTGCCGCTACAGTGTTGCTACAATGTTGCTTTTTATGGCTACAGTGTTGCTTTTGCGGCTTCAGTGTTGCTTTTGCCGCTACAGTGTTGGTACAGTGTTGCTTTTGCCGCTACAGTGTTGCTACAGTGTTGCTTTTGCGGCTTCAGTGTTGCCTTTGCCGCTACAGTGTTGCTACAATGTTGCTTTTTATGGCTACAGTGTTGCTTTTGCGGCTTCAGTGTTGCTTTTGCCGCTACAGTGTTGGTACAGTGTTGCTACAGAGTTGCTTTTTATGGCGACAGTGTTGCTTTTGCGGCTTCAGTGTTGCTTTTGCCGCTACAGTGTTGCTTTTGCCGCTACAGTGTTGCTTTTGCCGCTACAGTGTTGGTACAGTGTTGCTTTTGCGGCTCCAGTGTTGCTTTTGCCGCTACAGTGTTGCTACAGTGTTGCTTTTGCGGCTTCAGTGTTGCTTTTGCCGCTAGAGGTTTGCTACAATGTTGCTTTTTATGGCTACAGTGTTGCTTTTGCGGCTCCAGTGTTGCTACAATGTTGCTTTTTATGGCTACAGTGTTGCTTTTGCGGCTCCAGTGTTGCTACAATGTTGCTTTTTATGGCTACAGTGTTGCTTTTGCGGCTTCAGTGTTGCTTTTGCCGCTAGAGTGTTGCTACAATGTTGCTTTTTATGGCTACAGTGTTGCTTTTGCGGCTTCAGTGTTGCTTTTCGGCTCCAGTGTTGCTTTTGCCGCTACAGTGTTGCTACAGTGTTGCTTTTGTGGCTTTAGTGTTGCTTTTGCCGCTACAGTGTTGCTACAGTGTTGCTTTTGCGGCTCCAGTGTTGCTTTTGCCGCTACAGTGTTGGTACAGTGATGCTTTTGCGGCTTCAGTGTTGCTTTTGCCGCTACAGTGTTGCTACAGTGTTGCTTTTGCGGCTCCAGTGTTGCTTTTGCCGCTACAGTGTTGCTACAGTGTTGCTTTTGCGGCTCCAGTGTTGCTTTTGCCGCTACAGTGTTGCTACAATGTTGCTTTTTATGTCTACAGTGTTGCTTTTCGGCTCCAGTGTTGCTTTTGCCGCTACAGTGTTGCTACAGTGTTGCTTTTGCGGCTTCAGTGTTGCTTTTGCCGCTACAGTGTTGCTACAGTGTTGCTTTTGCGGCTCCAGTGTTGCTTTTGCCGCTACAGTGTTGCTTTTGCGGCTCCAGTGTTGCTTTTGCCGCTACAGTGTTGCTACAGTGTTGCTTTTGCGGCTCCAGTGTTGCTACAGTGTTGCTACAGAATTGCTTTTGCGGCTCCAGTGTTGCTTTTGCCACTACAGTGTTGCTACAGTGTTGCTTTTGCGGCTCCAGTGTTGCTTTTGCCGCTACAGTGTTGCTTTTGCGGCTCCCGTGTTGCTACAGTGTTGCTTTTGCGGCTCCAGTGTTGCTTTTGCCGCTACAGTGTTGCTACAGTGTTGCTTTTGCGGCTCCAGTGTTGCTTTTGCCGCTACAGTGTTGCTTTTGCGGCTCCCGTGTTGCTACAGTGTTGCTTTTGCGGCTCCAGTGTTGCTACAGTGTTGCTACAGTGTTGCTACAGTGTTGCTTTTGCGGCTCAAGTGTTGCTACAGAGTTGCTTTTTATGGCGACAGTGTTGCTTTTGCGGCTCCAGTGTTGCTTTTGCCGCTACAGTGTTGCTACAATGTTGCTTTTTATGTCTACAGTGTTGCTTTTCGGCTCCAGTGTTGCTTTTGCCGCTACAGTGTTGCTACAGTGTTGCTTTTGCGGCTTCAGTGTTGCTTTTGCCGCTACAGTGTTGCTACAGTGTTGCTTTTGCGGCTCCAGTGTTGCTTTTGCCGCTACAGTGTTGCTACAGTGTTGCTTTTGCGGCTCCAGTGTTGCTTTTGCCGCTACAGTGTTGCTACAGTGTTGCTTTTGCGGCTCCAGTGTTGCTACAGTGTTGCTACAGAATTGCTTTTGCGGCTCCAGTGTTGCTTTTGCCGCTACAGTGTTGCTTTTGCGGCTCCCGTGTTGCTACAGTGTTGCTTTTGCGGCTCCAGTGTTGCTACAGTGTTGCTTTTGCGGCTCAAGTGTTGCTACAGAGTTGCTTTTTATGGCGACAGTGTTGCTTTTGCGGCTTCAGTGTTGCTTTTGCCGCTACTGTACTTGCCAACACATTAACTTCCAGAAGTTGCTGGAGTGTTTCTCTACCTCCATCTGGCCCTTCTCGGTGGCCGTCTGGCAGAGCGGCAGCTTGAAGGGCAGGATGGCCACGGCCGGCCGGGGCAGGGTGGGGGGGTAGCGGGAGCCCTTGCAGGGGATACACCTGGAGGAGCAAGAGGAGGAGATTAACCTCTACAGAACATTTACAGCATACAACTGGACGTCCAGCATGCAGACTGCAGCTGGAATCCACCAACGACGGATCAGCCTCCATTTAAATCCATCCCGTGTTTTACCGGAGCTGCTGGGGGTTCTCGTGCACGCCGACCACCCAGTAGTGGTCGGACCGGCTCTTGCACGTCTCTCTGGTGTTGCACACCGGCGTCCAGCTGTTGCCCAGCGAGCGGTTCAGCAGGCGCACCACGCCGTCCGAGTCCACGTAGCACGGCGTGCCTGCAGGCGGGGTTCAACAGGTGAGAACGGGCGGGTTGACATAGGGAAGCTGGACTTGGGGGGGGGGGGGGGGGGGGACACACCCACCCTCTGCAGTGAAGCCTAGCCAGGACAGGTGGGCTCTGAGCGAGAGGGGGAGGGGCTCGCCGCCCAGGACCCGCCTCTTCCTCCGGCCGAGCTGCAGCAGCTGGACGCCCAGCGCCTGGTCGCCGTCGAAGCCCGTCGCTGGAGGAACGACAAGCCGAGTGAGGCTTCGTCAGACGAGCGACACGAACACTGGACTAACATCGTCATCAGAACAATGAAGTTAAAGAAAACAGCATTTTGAAATACCAGCGGCGTCGTATTCGTCTATTTTAACTGCCCACTGTTGTTTTCACAGGTATTTTAATATTCTGGACACATTTTAGGAACTCAGGTGTTAAATTTTAATGTTATGGTTGATGTTAATAATGTGACTGATTTTACTGTTGCTTATATTTATAATGGGTGTTTTAATTCATAATGTGTTCCGTGAGATTGTTTATATCTGCAGGAGTTTTTATGAAAGCTATGTTATACATTTCATTTTCTCTGTGTTATTATTATTATTATTATATTGTGTTCTTGCAGATGGAAACTAGCGACGGCTAAAATCTGGTACGAAGCATCTTTTGTTTAAGATCAGTTGTTTTTCCAGAGACCATGTACAATAATAAAATGATACAACATTTAATTCAATAAAAAAATAAATTAAATACAGAAATAATAAATATTAAATAAAAAAATAAAAAAATAAAGAAAATAATAGAAAATATTTTTTAAATGTGAAAAGGTGGGAAAATATGAGAAGAAAAATGAGAAGTGACAAAAAAGAAAAAGATTAATATGACAGTTCAGAGAAAGAGAAAAGAAAAACAGTGAATGAAAAGGAAAGGGTGGAATGGAAAGAAAGAATGAAAAAAATATGAATTGGATAAATAAAAATGTTTTTAAAAATGATGTAAAAGAAGCAGAAGAAATGTGCCTGTCGGATGTTTTAAATGTGATTCGTTCAGTCGGCACAACGTTTAAATCATATAATGTTTTAAAAACAGGTGAAGGAGAGAAGAAGAGGAGGAGAAACAAGGAAGAAAAACCAAGACGCAGAAAGACAAAGAATTAAATGAGCATGTGAGGGTCTGATCTTATCTTTACAACTGGTGTGTGTGTGTGTGTGTGTGTGTGTGTGTGTGTGTGTGTGTGTGTGTGTGTGTGTGTGTGTGTGTGTGTGTGTGTGTGTGTGTGCACCTCGGTGGTAGACGATGAGCAGCTGCTCCCCGTGGCCCGCCAGACACACCACGGGCCCCGGCAGGCTGAACACCCCCCTCTGGACCCCCCCGATGGAAAAGAGGCGGAGCATCAGCGAGCTGGTGGCGACGGCCGCCCAGCCACGCCCCAGACACAACGCCCGGGCGTCCTCGCCCGCCGGCAGGTCCAACATCCAGTCCTTGTTGGTGTCCCAGGAGGAGAAGTGGAGGCACTGCAGCTTACTGGGGGGGGGGGGGGGGGGGGGGAGGAAGAGGAGGAGGGGGGAGGGAAAGAGGAAGAGGAAGAGGAGGAGGAGGAGTAAGGAGGAGGAGGAGGAAGAGGAAGAGGAGGAGGACGAGGAGGAGGAATAAGAGGAGGAGGAAGATGAGGGGGAAGAGGAGGAGGAAGAGGAAGAGGAGGGGGAGGAAGAGGAAGAGGAGGAGGATTAAGAAGAGGAAGAGGGGGAGGATTAAGAAGAGGAAGAGGGGGAGGAGGAGGACGAGGAGGAGGATTAAGAAGAGGAAGAGGGGGAGGAGGAGGACGAGGAGGAGGAATAAGAGGAGGAGGAGGAAGATGAGGGGGAAGAGGAAGAGGAGGGGGAGGAAGAGGAAGAGGAAGAGGAAGAGGAGGGGGGAGGGAGGAGGAGGAGGAGGAGGAGGAAGAGAAAGAGGAAGAGGAGGATTAAGAAGAGGAAGAGGGGGAGGAGGAGGACGAGGAAGAGGGAGGAAGAGGAAGAGGAAGAGGAGGAGGAGGAGGACGAGGAATAAGAGGAGGACGAGGAAGATGAGGGGGAAGAGGAAGAGGAGGAGGAGGAGGAGGAAGAGGAAGAGGAAGAGGAAGAGGAAGAGGAGGATTAAGAAGAGGAAGAGGAGGAAGAGGAAGAGGAGGATTAAGAAGAGGAAGAGGGGGGAGGGAGGAGGGAGGAGGAAGAGGAAGAGGGGGGAGGGAGGAGGAAGAGGAAGAGGGGGGAGGGAGAGGAAGAGGAAGAGGGGGGAGGGAGAGGAAGAGGAAGAGGGGGGAGGGAGAGGAAGAGGAAGAGGGGGGAGGGAGGAAGGAAGAGGAAGAGGAAGATGAGGAGGAGGGGGAGGAGGAGGAGGGAGGGAGGAGGAAGAGGTAGATGAGGAGGAGCAGGAGGAGGACGAAGAGGAAGAGGAAGAGGAAGAGGAGGAAGAGGAAGAGGAAGAGGAGGAGTTACTGAAAGTAGGGACCGGATGGATCCGATCCAGTATCAGGTTCTGATATAAACAAAATCCACGGATCAGAAATTCCTGATCCGACCTGCGGAGGTTTTCTGCTCCGGCTGCAAACTGTGGACCGGATCTCAATGAGACGCGGAGTCACGAGTCAGGAAATCCTTTCCACAGTTTGCAGCCGGCTTCCATCAGACTGTTCATGACAACATGTGGCAACGTGACAACGTCCTGCAGAGACGCTCTAGAGCTGCGTCTCTGCAGGACGGAGGGACAAAGGAAGACAGGAGGGACACAGGAAGACAGGAGGGACAAAGGAAGACAGGAGGGACACAGGAAGACAGGAGGGACAAAGGAAGACAGGAGGGACACAGGAAGACAGGAGGGACAAAGGAAGACAGGAGGGACAAAGGAAGACAGGAGGGACACAGGAAGACAGGAGGGACAAAGGAAGACAGGAGGGACAAAGGAAGACAGGAGGGACACAGGAAGACAGGAGGGACAAAGGAAGAAGAGGAGGATGAGCTCACCTGGCCAGCTCCTCGGTGCTCGGGCAGGCCAGCAGCACGGCCTCCTGGGAAAGGTCGGCGACGGCGTGGCCCAGCGAGTTGGTGAGGTGCATGGCGTGGTGCACGGCTGAGTCGTGGAACTCCACGTCGATGGCGTTGTCCAGCTCGTCGTTGTAGCCGCGCACGATTCCCACCGAGTTCCACACCTGCAGCGCCGACCAGTTCTTCACTTTCTCTCTTCCTTTTTTTAGTTATTCTTTCTTAATTTTTTTAAATCATTTTTTTTTCCTGTTTCTTTTTTTCATTATTTGATTTATTCATTTATTTATTTTTTCAATTATTTATTTATTTCATTCATTCATTTGTTCAATTATTTATTTATTTTTCATTCATTCATTTAGTTTTTCAATTATTTATTTTTTCATTCATTATTTTCAATTAATTATTAATTTTTTCATTCATTCATTGTTTCATTTATTTTTTCAATTATTAATTTTTTCATTCATTTATTCATTTTTTCATTTATTTATTTTTTCATTCATTCATTCATTTAGTTTTTCAATTATTTATTTTTTCATTCATTATTTTCAATTAATTATTAATTTTTTCATTCATTCATTTTTTCATTCATTCATTGTTTCATTTATTTTTTCAATTATTAATTTTTTCATTCATTTATTCATTTTTTCATTTATTTATTTTTTCATTCATTCATTCATTCATTTTTTCATTTAGTTTTTCAATTATTTATTTTTTCATTCATTATTTTCAATTAATTATTTATTTTTTCATTCATTCATTTTTTCATTCATTTATTCATTTTTTCATTTATTTATTTTTTCATTCATTCATGTATTTACTAAACAGGAAGCTGGGTCCTACCATGAAGCGGTGTGTGAGGTGAGCGGGGGTGGAGCCGGGCTGAAAGGCCTTCTGCGGCGGCGTCGGTAGCGGACCGTCGTAGGCGGGGCGTGGCGGCGGGGGAGGGGCGGCCGGGGCGGCGCTGCCGGCGTCCTCGTCCAGCAGGTTGTCCCGGCCCAGCTTCAGCGACGCCGTGTCTGCGTGACGAGCGGCGTTAGCTAAACTTCCGTCAGACGTTTCCTCGCTTCACATGAAACGTTTCTACTGGACTCAGAAGCAACGGCGCCGTCGGCAACGTTTGCAAAGCAACGGCAACGTGCAACTTTTGTAAAGCAACGCAGAAACTTTTGTAAAGCAACACAGCAACGTGCAATGTTTGTAAAGCAACGCAGTAACATGCAATGTTTGTAAAGCAACGCAGCAACTTTTGTAAAGCAACGCAGCAACGTGCAATGTTTGCAAAACAACGCAGCAACTTTTGTAAAGCAACGCAGCAACGTGCAATGTTTGTAAAGCAACGCAGCAACTTTTGTAAAGCAACACAGCAACGTGCAATGTTTCCAAAACAACGCAGCAACTTCTGTAAAGCAACGCAGAAAGATGCAACGTTTGTAAAGCAACGCAGCAACTTTTGTAAAGCAACACAGCAACGTACAATGTTTGCAAAGCAACGCAGCAACGTGCAATGTTTGTAAAGCAATGCAGCAACTTTTGTAAAGCAACACAGCAACGTGCAATGTTTGCAAAGCAACGCAACAGCGTGCAATGTTTGTAAAGCAATGCAGCAACTTTTGTAAAGCAACACAGCAACATGCAATGTTTGCAAAGCAACGCAGCAACGTGCAATGTTTGTAAAGCAACGCAGCAACGTGCAATGTTTGCAAAACAACGCAGCAACTTTTGTAAAGCAACGCAGCAACGTGCAATGTTTGTAAAGCAACGCAGCAACTTTTGTAAAGCAACACAGCAACGTGCAATGTTTCCAAAACAACGCAGCAACTTCTGTAAAGCAACGCAGCAACGTGCAACGTTTGTAAAGCAACGCAGCAACTTTTGTAAAGCAACACAGCAACGTGCAATGTTTGCAAAGCAACGCAGCAACGTGCAATGTTTGTAAAGCAATGCAGCAACTTTTGTAAAGCAACACAGCAACGTGCAATGTTTGCAAAGCAACGCAGCAGCGTGCAATGTTTGTAAAGCAATGCAGCAACTTTTGTAAAGCAACACAGCAACGTGCAATGTTTGTAAAGCAACGCAGCAACGTGCAATGTTTGCTAAGAAATCCACATGCAGGCATCGGGATCGATAACAAGCAGGCGGATCGGCGCTTCCCTAGTTTGTCTCACAACAAAACCCCCAATGAGACGCTAAAGACAGACGACCGTCGCCGTGACGACCGTCGCCGTGACGACCGTCTACGTTGAACTTCTGAGCGTCTCTCACCCATGGAGTTGTCGTCATCCAGGAACGCTCCTCGGTTCCTCACCCGCCCGGTGGCGGGAACCAGGAAGTCCTCGTCCTCGTCTTCCTCGTCCACGGCGGCGGAGACTTTCTTCGCCGGCGACGCCGTCTCACTCAGGCCTTCATCCAGAACACGGTCGTCATCGTCATCGTCAAACAAGGAGTCGTAATCCTTCACTGGGACCTGGAAGACGTTCAGTCTTTAGTGTTATTACACAATGAGTTTAAAATGTATTACATTACTACATATTAGTGTTATAACACAATGAGTTTAAAATGTGTTACATTACATATTAGTGTTATAACACAACCAGTTGAAAATGTATTACATTATTACATATTAGTGTTATAACACAACCAGTTGAAAATGTATTACATTATTACATATTAGTGTTATAACACAACCAGTTGAAAATGTATTACATTATTACATATTAGTGTTATAACACAACCAGTTGAAAATGTATTACATTATTACATATTAGTGTTATAACACAACCAGTTGAAAATGTATTACATTATTACATATTAGTGTTATAACACAATGAGTTTAAAATATATTACATATTAGTGTTATTACACGAGTTTAAAGTATATTACATTATTACATATTAGTGTTATAACACAATGAGTTTAAAATGTGTTACATTACATATTAGTGTTATAACACAATGAGTTTAAAATGTATTACATTACTACATATTAGTGTTATAACACAATGAGTTTAAAATGTATTACATTACTACATATTAGTGTTATAACACAATGAGTTTAAAATGTATTACATTACTACATATTAGTGTTATAACACAATGAGTTTAAAATGTGTTACATTACATATTAGTGTTATAACACAACCAGTTAAAAATGTATTACATTATTACATATTAGTGTTATAACACAACCAGTTGAAAATGTATTACATTATTACATATTAGTGTTATAACACAACCAGTTGAAAATGTATTACATTATTACATATTAGTGTTATAACACAACCAGTTGAAAATGTATTACATTATTACATATTAGTGTTATAACACAACCAGTTGAAAATGTATTACATTATTACATATTAGTGTTATAACACAATGAGTTTAAAATATATTACATATTAGTGTTATTACACGAGTTTAAAGTATATTACATTATTACATATTAGTGTTATTACACAACCAGTTTAAAATGTATTACATTATTACATATTAGTGTTATTACACAACCAGTTTAAACTATTACATTACTACATATTAGTGTTATAACACAATGAGTTTAAAACATGTTACATATTAGTGTTATTACATGAGTTTAAAATGTATTACATTATTACGCATTAGTGTTATTACACGAGTTTAAAGTATATTACATATTAGTTTAATTACACAACCAGTTTAAAATGTATTACATTACTACATATTAGTGTTATAACACAATGAGTTTAAAATATATTACATATTAGTGTTATTACACAACCAGTTTAAAATGTATTACATTATTACATATTAGTGTTATAACACAATGAGTTTAAAATATATTACATATTAGTGTTATTACACGAGTTTAAAATGTATTACATTACTACATATTAGTGTTACAACACAATGAGTTTTAAACGTATCACACCATATTACAGTGTTATTACACTATAACACTCATATGTAACATGGGCCGGTTACATCCTATTACAGTGTTATTACATGACGAGTTATAAACGTGTTATATCCTATTACAGTGTTATTACAGGTCGGCTCAGCAGAGCCACACCAGAAGGTTCCAGGTCACATGACTCCTCCAACAGGAAACCGTCACAGAAAAGGACGTGCAGAAGCTAAAGTTCTGCCAAGATGGCGGCTGGCGGTCCAACACGGCGGTATGAGAGCGCGACCCGGGCCTCACCTTGGCGGCGGCGGGCGGCGCTCCGAGGCCGTCCAGCAGGCCCAGGCAGCCCTCGGTGTCGGTGTAGGCGATCTGGCGGCCGGAGGGATGCCAGGCCAGCGAGCACACCGTGAAGCCCTTCTCGTGCTTCTGCCTGCGGAGGAAACCGTTACCATGGAGACCGGCGGCGGCGCTCGGGACAGGAAGCGCCGCTCACCTCTCGACACACTGCCTGCTGCTCACGTCCCACACCGTCAGGAAGCCTCCGACGCTGGCCGCCGCCAGGAAGCGTCCACACGGAGACCACGCCACCACGTTCAGGGGCTGTGGGGGGAGGGGGCGGGGCCAGGAGGGGGAGGAGTTTCAATCAGGAGCAGGGAGGAAGTGACACACTTGTAAATAAACAAACTGGTTCTGATGAAGTGGAAATAAAAGAAAAGTTGATTTTAAAACTTTTTTCTTCATCAAATATTTCACCGATGTAAAAACACCACATTGTTTGAAACTGAGCAAAACTATTTTTTATAGTTATATAATAATTTCTTACGAGATTGTTTACAACAACATCTTATTGTTTAATGAGCTTGTTGACGTCGATTTAGAACAAAGTTTGTTCTGCTGGAAAAGAAGGAAGTAAAAATAGTCTCATGAAGGTTAAAGAAAAATGTCATGATGTCATGATGATGTCATGAAGATCCACGAAGGTCCAGTCAATACATTAATACATTAATGGTTATTTTTAGTGCCGTTAAAAATAACATGCTAATTTCATTAACTGATTTGAAACCGATTTGAGAGAGAGAGAGAGAGAGAGAGAAAGAGAGAAAGAGAGAGAGAGAGAGAAAGAGAAAGAGAAAGAGAGAGAGAGAGAGAGAGAGAGAGAAAGAGAGAGAGCGACAGAGCGAGAGAGAGAGAGAGAGAGAGCGAGAGTGACAGAGCGAGAGAGAGAGAGAGAGAGAGAGCGACAGAGCGAGAGAGAGGGAGAGAGAGCGAGAGTGACAGAGGGACAAAGAGAGAGAGAGAGAGAGAGACAGAGAGACAGAGAGAGAGACAGAGAGAGAGAGAGAGAGCGACAGAGGGACAGAGCGAGAGAGAGAGAGAGGGAGAGTGACAGAGGGACAGAGCGAGAGAGAGAGAGAGAGCGAGAGAGAGAGAGAGAGCGAGAGAGAGAGAGCGAGAGAGTGAGAGAGCGAGAGAGTGAGAGAGAGAGAGAGCGAGAGAGAGCGAGAGAGGTCAACAGACTTGTGTCAGATGTTTATTAATTAATTAATGTTTTATTATTTTGCTGATCTTGGAGAAAACGATTCACCAAAAACGAACAGAAAGTCACAAAAATAGTCTTTTAATTTAAATAAAGTCCATTAATTCTGTGGTTTTCCCTCAATAAACATCATCACAAGCTTCAGGAGAAAAAAAACCCCACTGTGATTAATCACGATTAATCACAGGCTATTGGGGAGTTAATGAGTTAATTAATCGTTATTCTGAAATAGATTTAAAGGGAATATTTCCTGGAACCGGTCCAGAAGTGTGGATCCTCACCTGAGTGAGCCGCTCGTCAGCCAGAGTGCCCAGATGTTCCCAGGAGCTCCGCCCGTACAGGTGAACCTCCGTCTCCACGGGAACGGCCAGGAGCTGCGGGACAGGAAGCCGGACAGTCAGCAGGGGGTTCTCCGAGACGGCGGCGAGGAGCGGCGGCGGAAACGAGTGGCAGCAGCAACGGCGAGGAGCAGCGACAGCGAGGAGCGCGCGGCGGCGAGGAGCGGCGGCGGCGAGGAGCGGCGGCGGCGAGGCTCACCTGGGCGGCGCCCGGCTGCCAGGCCAGGCGGCACAGGGACTTGGCGGCGTCCACGTCGTTGGTCTTCTGCAGCAGAGACCAGCTGGTCACGCGGGTCTGGGTGGAGAACAAACGTCCAGTCATCACTTCTTTGGCGGAGGTTCAGAGGGGCGGAGGGTCGGAGGGGCGGAGGCGTTACCTGATCCTCCACGTTCCACACGACGACGGAACCGTCGCAGCTGGACGAGGCCTGGAGGAGGAAACGCTTTATTCTGCTGGTTCTGGAGTCTCTTCAGCCTGGTTCCACGCTAGAACTACACCAGAACTACACCCAGAACTCCACGCTAGAACTCCACCAGAACTCCACCAGAACTCCACCAGAACTCCACTAGAACCCCACCAGAACTCCACCAGAACTCCATCAGAAGTCCACCCAGAACTCCACGCAGAACTCCACCCAGAACTCCACCAGAACTCCACCCAGAACTCCACCCAGAACTCCACCCAGAACTCCATCAGAACTCCATCAGAACTCCATCAGAACTCCACGCAGAACTCCATGCAGAACTCCACCAGAACTCCACCAGAACTCCATCAGAACTCCACCCAGAACTCCACGCAGAACTCCACGCAGAACTCCACCCAGAACTCCATCAGAACTCCACCCAGAACTCCACCAGAACTCCACCAGAACTCCACCCAGAACTCCACCCAGAACTCCACCCAGAACTCCACCCAGAACTCCACCCAGAACTCCACCAGAACTCCACCCAGAACTCCACGCAGAACTCCACCCGAACTCCATCAGAACTCCACGCAGAACTCCATCAGAACTCCACCCAGAACTCCATCAGAACTCCACCCAGAACTCCATCAGAACTCCATCAGAACTCCACCCAGAACTCCACCCAGAACTCCACCCAGAACTCCACCAGAACTCCACCCGCCACACCGTGTGAGGAAACGCCTCCACCCACCAGGAACTGGTCTTTGGGGTCAAAGGTCACGCTGAGGACCGGCGCCTCGTGTCCCCGCAGCGTCTTCTGCCGGCTGCTGTCCTCCACGTCCACCACCTTCACCAGGAAGTCGCTGCGGGGGAGGGGAGAGCCCGTCAGCCACGACCCGGGGAGAACAAGCCCCGCCCCCCCGCCGCCACGCGGCCAATCGGTGAGCGCCACTAAACTACAGCTTAAATGTTTCATTTAAAAGACGCTGGAAAAAGGTTAAAATTGCCGACAGTGAAAACTGATGGAAGCAGAAGGAACGTGGAGAGAAAACCTGGAAAAACTGCTGAAATTGGGGGAAAAATCTAATAAAAATATGAAATATTTCTAAATCCAGCTGTGAAACATGCAGCGTCATTATTTCTACATTTCTTCTTCTTCTTCATTCCAGATGTTGTGACTTTTAGAGAAACAACTTGTGAATCTGTCACTTTAACTAAAGTTTAATGTTTCTGTTCTCAAGTGAGGAGGAGGAAGAGGAAGAAGAGGAGGAGGGAGGAAGAGGAGGAGGGAGGAAGAGGAGGGAAAAGAGGAGGAGGAAGAGGAGGGAAAGGGGGAGGAAGAGGAGGAAGAGGAGGAAGAGGAGGGAAAAGAGGAGGAGGAGGAAGAGGAGGATGAAGAGAAAGAGGAAGAGGAGGGAAAGAAGGAGGAAGAGGAGGAGGAGGAAGAGGAAGAGGAGGGAAAGAAGGAGGAAGAGAAAGAGGAGGAAGAGGAGGGAAAGAAGGAGGAAGAGAAAGAGGAGGAGGGAGGAAGAGGAAGAGGAGGAAGAGGAGGAGGAGGAAGAGAAAGAGGAAGAAGAGGAGGGAAAGAAGGAGGAAGAGAAAGAGGAGGAGGGAGGAAGAGGAAGAGGAGGAAGAGAAAGAGGAAGAAGAGGGGGAAAGAAGGAGGAAGAGGAGGAAGGAGGAAGAGGAAGAGAAAGAGGAGGAGGGAGGAAGAGGAAGAGGAGGGAAAGAAGGAGGAAGAGAAAGAGGAGGAGGGAGGAAGAGGAGGGAAAGAAGGAGGAAGAGAAAGAGGAGGAGGGAGGAAGAGGAAGAGGAGGAGGAGGAAGAGAAAGAGGAAGAAGAGGAGGGAAAGAAGGAGGAAGAGGAGGAAGGAGGAAGAGGAAGAGAAAGAGGAGGGAAAGAAGGAGGAAGAGAAAGAGGAGGGAGGAAGAGGAGGAGGAGGAAGAGAAAGAGGAAGAAGAGGAGGGAAAGAAGGAGGAAGAGGAAGAGGAGGAAGAGGAAGAGAAAGAGGAGGAAGAGGAAGAGAAAGAGGAAGAAGAGGAGGGAAAGAAGGAGGAAGAGGAAGAGGAGAGGAGGAAGAGAAAGAGGAAGAAGAGGAGGGAAAGAAGGAGGAAGAGGAAGAGGAGGAAGAGGAGGAGGAGGAAGAGAAAGAGGAGGAAGAGGAGGAGGAGGAAGAGAAAGAGGAGGAAGAGGAGGAGGAGGAAGAGAAAGAGGAAGAAGAGGAGGGAAAGAAGGAGGAAGAGGAGGAAGGAGGAAGGAGGAAGAGGAAGAGGAGGAAGGATGATATTGAATGTACTTCAAAGTAAACGACCAGCCTGAGGCTCCTCCCACCTGGACGCGGCGGCGACCCTGGACCCGCTGAGGTCAAAGGTCACGTGGGTGGGGTTGGTGGTGAAGCGGGTGACGACTCCGTCCGGCTCTCCGTCAGGGAAGGTGTGTATCTGCACCGTGTTGTTGGAGGCGGCGGGTGACCAGCCTGGCGCCCTGAGGACCACAGCCGACCGGTCAGTCCCCCGCCGTCGCCCCCGACGACGGCGGGGGAAAGAAGAAGGCGAGAGAGCGGCGAGCGAACCTTGACCGCCAGGGAGAAGGCCTTCTCCCCCACCGAGAAGGACTTGGGGTCGTCGTCGTCCAGACCCGCCCAGATCCGGACGTCTCCGTCACTCCCGCACGTCACCAGCAACCTGAGGGAGGAAATACACTTCTACAGCTTCGCTTCTCAGCATCTTGGGGGGAAATGGACGTTTTTCACAATAAAAGAACCTTGTTTTCCTCTCAGAAACCTCACCTGTGTGATTCTACTTAAACTTAAAGTTTAATGTTTCTGTTCTGAAGTGAGGAGGAAGAGGAGGGAGGAAGAAGGTAAAGGAGGGAGAGAAAGAGGAGGAGGAGGAAGAGGAGAAGGAGAAAGAGGAAGAAGAGGGGGAGAAGGAGGAAAAAGAGGAAGAAGAGGGGGAGAAGAAGGAGGAGAAGAGAAGAGGAGAAGGAGGAAGAGGGTTGAGGAGGGAGGAAGAAGGGAGGAGGGAAAGGAGGAGGGAAAGGAGAAGAGGAGAAGGAAGAGGAGAAGGAAGAGGAGAAGGAAGAGGAGAAGGAAGAGGGAAGAAGGGAGAAGGAGGGAAAGAGGAAGAAGGAGGGGGAGAAGGAGGAGGAAGAGGAGGAAGAGGAGAAGGAGAAAGAGAAGAAGAGGGGGAGAGGAGGAAAAGAGGAAGAAGAGGGGAGGAGGAAGGAGGAGGAAGAGGAGAAGGAGGAAGAGGAGGGTTGAGGAGAGGAGGAGGAAGGAGGAGAGGAAAGGAGGAGGAGAGGAGAGAAGAGGAGAAGGAAGAGGAGAGGAAGAGGAGAGGAAGAGGAGAAGAGGAGGGGGAGAAGGAGGAGGAAGAGGAGGAGGAGGAGGAAGAGGAGGAGGAAGAGAAGGAGGAGGAAGAGGAAGAAGAGGAGGGGGAGAAGGAGGAGGAGGAGAGTTGAGGAGGAGAAGAAGGGAGGAGGAGGGAAGGAGGAGAGGAGGAGAGAGAGGAGAGGAGGAGGAGGAAGAGGAGAAGGGGAAAGAGGAAGAAGAGGGAAGGGAGAAAGGAGGGAGGAAGAGGGAGGAGGAGGAGAAGAGGAGGAGGAGGAGGAGGAAGAGAAGGAGGAGAAGGAGGAGGAAGAGGAGAAGGAGGAGGAGGAAGAGGAGAAGGAGGAAGAGGAGAAGGAGGAGGGAAGAGCGAGCGAAGAGGAGAAGAGGAGGCGGAAGAGGGAGAAGGAGAGGAGAAGGAGGAGAAGAGAGGAAGAGAGGAGGAGAAGAGGAGAAGGAGGAAGAGGAGGAGGAAGAGAAGGAGGAGGTCCTCCTTCACAATAAAAGAACCTTGTTTTCCTCTCTCAGAACCTCACCTATGATTCTACTAGTGTTTATTCCTTTGACACATAAAAACAGAAAAATCAGAAAATCACAGCGATGAAACATGCAGCGTCATTATTTCTACATTTCTTCTCTTTCTTCATTCCAGATGTTGTGACTTTTAGAGAAACAACTTGTGAATCTGTCACTTTAACTAAAGTTTAATGTTTCTGTTCTGAAGAGGAGGAAGAGGAGGGTTGAGGAGGGAGGAAGAAGGGAGGAGGGAAGGGAGGAAGAGAAAGAGGAGGAGGAGGAAGAGGAGGGGGGGAGAAGGAGGAAGAGGAACTTTACCACTAATATCAACACAACTTGATGATAAAAGAATCGGTACTTATAAAACCTCATTATAGTGTAAACACAACATTTTGCCAGAGTTCCAGTAAATATATTTAATTAACGTGATTAAAAACGGATTTTTTTTATGACTGTTAATATTAAACGTTATGTTGTTATGATTATCTCACATCGTCGGCTGCAAAACCGCACATTTATTTAAAGGTTTAATACAATGGAAAGAGTTAACTGCGCTTTTATTAGCGCCCTTACGGTAAAACACAAGACAGTGTACGGCCGCAACAGTCTGTTTACAATTTGTCATGAAACACAGGTATTCATAGGTTTACACCCATTTTTACTTCAGTGCAATAGCAGACACACTCCTTTATTACCACAAGAAATATGAAATAATATTACTGTAGAAATGTGGAGTATAGTACTCTTAAACTGTCTTGTGTTTTTACCGTAAAGGCGCTAATAAAAGCGTAGTTGAAATCAAGTGCAGTCACATTTAACAGGAATGATTCTGCTCGTCAGGAAATCATTGGATGAGACCGAAAATACACCAAGAAGAGTTCCTGTCAGGCCGAAACGCTTCAGGTCAGCCTTCTTAACACACCAGCTTGAGGATAAATCAGATTATGTTAAATGATAAACTCACTTTCCCGTGTCGTCGAAGCAGACCTCGGTGTGTCCCTCCGAGTGGCCGTAGCGCATCGGCCTCCTCTCGCACGGCATTTTCACGAACCTCCAAACTGTCGAGCTGGAAAACACGAACTTATTGCATCATTTCAGGAGAGGAAAACTTGTTTCTCACAAAGTTCCCGTCTCGTCTCGTCATATTCCACCGAGCTAAGCTAGCAGCTAGCAGCGCTAACGGAAAACAGCCGTTTCACCTCCGCGTCTCCAAACTTCACATTTCGAGGATGAAACTCGACACAACCGGGTCTTGATCGACAGAAGAAACGATGCGGCGGCGCTGCGTCGCGAAAGGGAGTTAAAAAAACAAACAAAAGACAACTTACTTCTAACTTCTCCGCAGATTCGTCTCCCTCCCGGAGCGTCTCCTCGATTTCCCGCGCTGCGTTGAAAACAAGGAAGTCGCGTCACGAAGAACTTCCGCCAGAAACGTCATGAGGCACTGACGCAAACCCCGCCCTCGTTACAGTCCCGTTCGGAAATGACTGGTAATAAATGCAAGCAATTTGTATTTTTAATGTATACATCAATGAACACACTCATAACTAAAGAAATAAATGAATGAATGAATGAATAAATAAATACATGAATGGTTGCATAAATATATAAATATATAAATAAATATTTAAATAAGTAGGTAAATAAACAGATGGATGGATATATATATATGTGTGTGTATGTATATATGTGCATATATTTAAATAACTAGGTAAATAGATAGATGGATGGATGGATATATATAGATATAAGTATATATATATATATATATATATATATATAGATATATATCCATCCATCTGTTTATTTGCCTATTTTTTTAAATATTTATTTATTTATTTATACAGCCATTCCTGTATTTATTTATTCATTCATTCATGCATTTATTTCCAGTCATTTCCGAACGGGACTGTAACGAGGGCGGGGTTTGCGTCAGTGCGTCCTGACGTCACTGGCGGAAGTTCTTCATGACGCGACTTCCTTGTTTTCAACGCAGCGCGGGAAATCGAGGAGACGCTCCGGGAGGGAGACGAATCTGCGGAGAAGTTAGAAGTAAGTTGTCTTTTGTTTGTTTTTTTAACTCCCTTTCGCGACGCATCGCCGCCGCATCGTTTCTTCTGTCGACCAAGACCCGGTTGTGTCGAGTTTCATCCTCGAAATGTGAAGTTTGCAGACGCGGAGGTGAAACGGCTGTTTTCCGTTAGCGCTGCTAGCTGCTAGCTTAGCTCGGTGGAATATGACGAGACGAGACGGGAACTTTGTGAGAAACAAGTTTTCCTCTCCTGAAATGATTAAATAAGTTCGTGTTTTCCAGCTCGACAGTTTGGAGGTTCGTGAAAATGCCGTGCGAGAGGAGGCCGATGCGCTACGGCCACTCGGAGGGACACACCGAGGTCTGCTTCGACGACACGGGAAAGTGAGTTTATCATTTAACATAATCTGATTTATCCTCAAGCTGGTGTGTTAAGAAGGCTGACCTGAAGCGTTTCGGGCTCTTCTTGGTGTATTTTCGGTCTCATCCAATGATTTCCTGACGAGCAGAATCATTCCTGTTAAATGTGACTGCACTTGATTTCAACTGCGCTTTTATTACCGCCTTTACGGCAAAAACACAACGAGTTTAAGAGTACTTTACTCCGAATTTCTACAGTAATGTTCTTTCATATTTCTTGTAGTAATAAAGGAGTATGTCTGGTATCACACTGAAGTAAAAATGGGTGTAAACCTATGAACACTTGTGTTTCATGACAAATTGTAAACAGACTGTTCCAGCCATACGCTGGCTTGTGTTTTACCGTAAAGGCGCTAATAAAAGCGCAGTTAACTCTTTCCATTGTATTAAACCTTTAAATAAATGTGCGATTTTGCAGCCGACGATGTGAGATAATCATAATAAGATAACTTTTAATATTAACAATCATTAAAAAAAATCTACCTTTAATCACGTTTTGTGGTGTCCTCTTTAAACTTTGGCGCAATTAAATATATTTACTGAAACTCTGGCAAAATGTTGTGTTTACACTACAACGAGGTTTTATGAGTACCGATTCTTTTATCATCAAGTTGTGTTGATATTGGTGGTAAAGTGCAGCCAATCCAGGCCAAAACAACAATGACTTTCATTAAAAATGTCAACATGAACATGTTCTCTGTCCGGCTGAAATAAATCGTACGTTTGTACTGAATCACAAGAAGTTCTCTCTGTTTGTGTGACGAACTAAGGCTGCATATTGTTTACTGTAACCGGTAGTTATTTATAAGGAATAAATTCTCCCACGTCGAAAAATAGACTGAAACACGAGGAATATATGTTAGAAAACGAGTCAAAACTGATGTTCCAGCAAAATCCAGTCGATCATTTTGTTTTCTGTGAAGAAGCTGCTTTAAAAAGTACCACAGATGTTTGAAGGAGTCGTATAGGTTTTTTGTTGAATATTACTATCGTGATCTGATCCCCTCCCCCGAAATACACATTTAAATAATTTATATTTTTGTGCTTCGGGTTTTGAACTTCCAAAGAATAGTGATGTTTCTTTATCGTCTCATATCTTCACTGTAATTCTTCAATCATCAGGTTCTACTGTATTTCTAGAGTCTGGTGATGCGTTCAGGGGCATCACGTAACTCCGAACTTTACTTTTTTTTTTTTTTTAAGCTTCTATTCATGTGACCTTCAACTTTCTTCTTTTGTTTTTCTCTGATACTTTTACTTTAACTTGTGAAAAATAATCAAAGACCGTTTTTTCCTCGATTGTTTTCACTTCTGGCATCAACTGTTCTGCTGCTTTTGGAGATCAAATAGATCAAAGGAGCGAATTATGCTGCCAGACGGTTCCTTTTTATTTTAATTTTTTAATAAACGAGGCCACGTAAATAAATGTCCTGAGTGGTTCTTTAAATAGTTCCAGAAAAACGCTTGTTTTTTGTGTGTAACTAGTGTGAAAATGAGAAATTCATGTTTATGGTTGTCGGAGTAAAAAAAAATCTAACTTTCATTTTCTGATTTTTGTGTTTTTATGTGTCAAAAGGAATAAATACTAGTAGAATCACAGGTGAGGTTCTGAGAGAAGAACAAGGTTCTTTTATTGTGAAACACGAAGGTACATTTGTGAAAAACGACCATTTCCCCCCTTCCCTGACGGAGAGCTGGACGGCGTCGTCACCCGCTTCACCACCAACCCCACCCTCCTGACCTTTGACCTCAGCGGGTCCAGGGTCGCCGCCGCGTCCAGGTGGGAGGAGCCTCAGGCTGGTCGTTTAAAGTACATTCAATATCATCCTTCCTCTTCCTTTCTCTTCCTCCTTCTTTCCCTCCTCTTCCTCCTCCTCCTCTCCTCTTTCTTTCCCTCCTCTCCTCCTCCTCTTCCTCTTTCTTTCCCTCCTCTTCCTCCTCTTTCTCTTCCTCCTTCTTTCCCTCCTCTTCCTCCTTTTTCCCTCCCTCCTCTTCCTCCTTTTTTCCCTCTTTCTCTTCCTCTTCCCCCCTCCTCTTCCTCCTTTCCCTCCTCTTCCTCCTCCACTTTCTCTTCCTCCTTCTTTCCCTCCCCTTCCTCTTCCTCCTTTTTTCCCTCCTCTTTCTCTTCCTCTTCCCCCTTCTCTTCCGCCTCTTTCTCTTCCTCCTTCTTTCCCTCCTCTTCCTCCTTTTTTCCCTCTTCCTCCTTTCCCTCCTTCATTCCCTCCTCTTCCTCCTTCTTCCCCTCCTCTTCCTCCTTCTTTCCCTCCCCTACCTCTTCCTCCTTTCCCTCCTCTTCCTCCTCCACTTTCTCTTCCTCCTTCTTTCCCTCCTCTTCCTCCTCTTTCTCTTCCTCCTTTTCTTCCTCCTCCTTCTTTCCCTCCCCTTTTTCCCCTCCTCTTTCTCTTCCTCTTCCTCCTCTTTCTCTTCCTCTTCCTCCTCTTTCTCTTCCTCCTCCGTTCCCTCCTCTTCCTCTTTCTCTAACTCCTTCTTTCCCTCCTCTTCCACCTTTCCCTCCTCTTCCTCCTTCTTTCCCTCCTCTTTCTCTTCCTTCCTCCTCTTCCTCTTCCTTTCTCTTCCTCCTTTCCCTTTTCTTCCTCCTGTTTCTCTTCCTCCTTTTCTTCCTCCTCCTTCATTCCCTCCTCTTCCTCCTTCTTTCCCTCCCCTTCCTCTTCCTCCTTTTTTCCCTCCTCTTCCTCCTCCTCTTTCTCTTCCTCCTTTTTTCCCTCCTCTTTCTCTTCCTCCTCTTCCTCCTTATTTCCCTCCTCTTCTTCCTCCTCCTCTTTCTCATCCTCCTTTTCTTCCTCTTCCTCCTCACCGCCGCTCCTCGCTGCTCCTCCTCCTCCTCGTCGCTCCTCCTCCTCCTCGCTGCTCCTCCTCCTCCTCGCTGCTCCTCCTCCTCCTCGATGTTGGGGCGGAGCTCCTGTGAACAGCTGGGCTCTCAGGTGAGGATCCACACTTCTGGACCGGTTCCAGGAAATATTCCCTTTAAATCTATTTCAGAATAACGATTAATTAACTCATTAACTCCCCAATAGCCTGTGATTAATCGTGATTAATCACAGTGGGTTTTTTTTCTCCTGAAGCTTGTGATGATGTTTATTGAGGGAAAACCACAGAATTAATGGACTTTATTTAAATTAAAAGACTATTTTTGTGACTTTCTGTTAGTTTTTGGTGAATCGTTTTCTCCAAGATCAGCAAAATAATAAAACATTAATTAATTAATAAACATCTGACACAAGTCGGTTGACCTCTCTTATAAATAGATGGATGGATGTGTGTATATATATATATATAACTATTGCAACAACGCATCATCAGTAGGGTAAAACTAACCTGTCTCACGACTATACATATATATGTATATATGTATATATTTGTGTCAAAGTTGTGCAGCTGAAATTCTCTTCCTCCGTCACGTTTCTTCACTTTGTTCACCAGATAAACCCTGAAGGGCGAAAGAACAAAACAAATCAGTCAAAGCAGAGAAACGGTGTTTTCATGTCCTTATCTGTCCTCGTGACATTTCCGTCCTTCGGCTCCGTGACGAGACGATTTCAGGGGAAATTCTTCAAAAGCGCCTTTTTCCACATCATTAGGCCGTCTCGGTATGACACGTCTCACTGTGTCTCACACTCCGTCTCAAACTGCGTCTCTCACTGTGTCTCTCACACTGTGTCTCTCACTGTGTCTCTCACTCCGTCTCACACTGTGTCTCACACTGTCTCACACTCCGTCTCTCACTGTGTCTCTCACTGTGTCTCTCACTGTGTCTCACACTCCGTCTCACACTCCGTCTCTCACTGTGTCTCTCACTGTGTCTCTCACTGTGTCTCTCACTGTGTCTCACACTGTGTCTCACACTCCGTCTCACACTCCGTCTCTCACTGTGTCTCTCACTGTGTCTCTCACTGTGTCTCACACTGTGTCTCACACTGTCTCACACTCCGTCTCTCACACTGTCTCGTACTGTGTCTCACTGCGTCTCATACTCCAGACGCAGGAGGAGGAGAGGGAGGAGAAGGAGCAGGAGGGAGGAGAAGGGGGAGGGAGGAGGAGGAGGAGAGGACGGGGGAGGTGGAGGGAGGATGAGGAGAGGGAGGGGGAGGGAGGAAAAGGAGGGACAAGGGGAGCAGGAGGAGGAGAGGGAGGAGGAGGGAGAGGAAGAGAAGGAGGGGGAGGAAGAGGTGGAGAGAGGAGAAGGAGCGGGAGGAAGAGAAGGAGGGAGGAGGAGAGGAAGGGGGAGGAGGAGGTGGAGGAAGAGAAGGAGGGAGGAGGAGAGGAAGGAGGGAGGAGGAGAGGAAGGTGGAGAAGGAGGGAGGAGGAGGTGGAGGAAGAGAAGGAGGGAGGAGGAAGAGATAGAGAGAGGAGGAAGAGATAGAGAGGAGGAAGAGATAGAGAGAGGAGGAGGAGGAAACCAGTTGCCTCCCTTCAGACACTCCCTGCAAAAAGGCTCCACGTGGATTCCTCTGTAAACGTGACGGTGTGGTGTCGCCCCCTGCTGGCCGCACAGAGAAACGTCCTGAACAGCTGCAGTCTCACGTTGCCTCGGGGAATCTGCCCACTGCGCCCCAAGCGGCGGCTGCAGGTCACTGCAGGTCACTGCAGGTCCACCAGAGGAGGAGTCCATGTCTTTATTCTGCACAAACTGTGGCAGTGAGAGTTTGACTTTGATGGTTCTGTTGTTGGTGTTTTATCATTCATGAACAAAAAACATGACTAGTTTTAAATTTAAAATGTAGAACTTCCATTTGCCTACAAGCTTCGTCCTGCAGTTTATTGTGGTCATAATCTTAAAATGTGCATATCGACGATGGATTCACATCATAAATGACGACGTGTTGCTCTTTTCCTGCACCAAAGTAGGATGAGCGGCTTTTCCAAGAGAAAATGATCGGTATTGGCCGGTTTTCACCCAGTATCGGATCAATATATTATATATATATATAACTTATTTATCTATCAATTTATTTTTATTTATTATTATTTATTCTAAAATTAATTAGATCTATTTATCTATCAATAGGTGTATTTATTTAATTTATTTATTTAAATAATTATTTATTTATATATATACATGTTGAGTGACACTTGTCAGAGGTGACCCTGGGAACTCCCTGCTCACTTGTTTGAATGTAAAACAGAGAAGTGAAAGAGAGAAGAATTATAGTTCATTATTGTTGTTGTTGTTATTATTATAGTGGAATAACAGCCTCTGGCTTCTGAACTGATGAAGGAACCTTGTTTCTACGCAACTGATTCACAAATACGACTCGAATTAAATGAGGGGAAAAAATTACATTTAATTGAAAATCCCAAGAGAAAATAATAAAAGTGCAGCGGATGAATACAAACTCATGTATAAAAAAAAAACAAGTGCAATACAGAGGATGTCTCGTTTATTATTACAAAATAAAAGTTCTCCAAGGCGGAAGGCCAGTTATTAAACACCTTTCTTTTTCTTGGTCGTATCATCATGTGTGCATTTTATATATATTAAACAAAAAACACCATCAACTATCGATACTTCCTCTAATTCTCTTTAAAAAAAAAAAAAAAAAAGTTGGACACCTCCAAGTTCAGAGACATTAAACCGACAAATGGCTTCAAAATAAAAGCATTGGGCAGTTTGATGGCCGTGTTCATTTCCTTTTAAATACTTCCAGAGGAGAATATATCGGACGGCTGAAGAGCGTTTGTTTTTACAGGAATCTTATTTTCCGTTGGCTACGATGCTGTCAGACAAAAAGTCCAATGACTTTGCATTTTGCGAAACTGGAGTGTCGAAAACTGAATTTCATTTCAGTCTGTGCTGCACCATATTATTTAATAACGGTGCAACATGTAACAATAACGCATTTTCAACTCATTATGTAATAATGTCGCATTTTGTAATAAAATTCTTTGAATGCATTTTGTAATAACTTGTGACATATTGCAATGGATTATGTTCATGTTGCTCTCATTATCAAACATAGAACCATATATACAAATAAAAGACAACATTTATTACGTAACGCACCAAATAATCACATTTTCTTTCGGGTTAAATGTCACAATATATAACAAGTTATTGCAAAATGCGGCAGAGTTTGTCAGAAAATGCGGCTTTATCACATAATGAGTAGAAAATGTATTGTATCATTACATTATGACACTATTATTAGTGTGAATGCGACGACATTCACACTCGAGATTCAAAACTTTATTATTCTGGCCACTTCTTTGGCACGCGTCTCCTCCTTCAATCCTTGACTGATCTTGACCGTTCAAATATCAAAACTTGCAGCTTCTTCGGGAGATGGTGGGTCTGTTCTAACTATTCGAGCTAACTTTTTGAGATATTTTGCCTTTTGTGCAACTACTTTCACTTCGATCAGACTTTGATCTCAGTGCAGATAGGGAAATCAAAGCTTTGACCGCACTTTGATCTGAGTCCAGGCCACTGCAGCATTCACACTCGCATTTGCTGCAGGAAATGCATCTGGTTATTATTCAGTCTTTAAAATCTTCAGTCTCATCCTGTCTCTTTTACACTGGAAGGTGGGAAACAGGAAGCCGCGTCCAAATAACCACAGTATTCTTGCCTCTTTGTGGTAAGAAGCAGTTCTTGAGTGTGCAGTGTGGTCCGGTCCGGCTCGGCTCGGCTCAGTCCGGTATATTCCGGTCCGGTCCTGTCTGGCTGAGCCCAGTCCGATCCATCCAGTTTGGTTCGGTCCAATCCGGCTCAGTCCGATCCGGTCCTTGTCCCTTCTGGCTTTGTCCAGTCTAATCCAGTCCGGTCCGGTCCGGTCCTGTCTGGCTGATTCCAGTCCGATCCATCCAGTCTGGTTTGGTCCAATCTGGCTCAGTTCGATCCTGTCCGATCCAGTCCGGTCCAGTCCGGTCACACAGCGCAGGCCCCTTCACACTTGACGTGGTACCGCTGGAGGTAGTCTCTGAGCTGGGGGGGCAGCGGCAGGGCGTCGACGCCCCGGTAGGTGGTGCAGCTGCAGATCACAGCCCTGCACAGGTGCTGCAGCGAAAAGGGGAAGTTCCTGGCGAGCGGCCGCGAAAGCAGGGGCTCGAAGAAGAGGCAGGTTTCCGGGTCGCTGTAGTGCCTCAGCAGGCCCGTCACGCTAGCGTCCCGGTACATGCACGGGTCGCGCACGTCGAAGCTGAAGCGCTTGCCGTTCTGCTCGATGCGCGCGTGCAGCGAGCGGCTGTAGCGGCGGAAGCTGACGGAGAAGAGGAACTCGTCCTGGGCGGAGTCCCGGAGCAGGAAGGTGCCCTCGGGCTGACCCTCCAGCAGCTCCTCGGCCTCAAAGCGGTTCAACACGCCCCAGTAGCAGGAGCTGTTGTTGATCTGGAGCAGGTCCGGCACCAGGATGTAGTCGGTGTGGCTGCAGGGGCCCTCCCCTCGTCCCCCGCGGGGACCGGACGGGTCCCAGTCCTCCAGGCTGGAGCTCCCGGCCCCGGGGGAGCAGCAGACGTCGTCCCAGGAGAGTGGCGTGGAGGTAGAAGAAGAAACGCTGGGCTTGAGGGGCGCCTCAACGTCCCTGAGGGCTCCTGGTTCGGCGGTCTGGTCCCTGATGAGGTGCCAGCATCGGGCCAGCTCAGACTTGGGCGAGAACGGACACTTGTCCTGCATGAGCTCCGACACGTGGATCTTGCGTTTGGACCAGAAGAGCACGGAGAAGGGCCGCGAGGAGCCGGCCGGGTGGTGATGGGGGTGGTGGTGGTGGTGGTGGTGGTGGGGGGAGCGCAGCGGCAAACACTGGCCCACGGCGTCCTGGAACTTCTGCCGCAGGGAGCGGCGGGACAAGGCCTTCCGGCACGCCGCGTCGACCACGTCGGCCGCCGTCAACGCGTCGCCCAGGGCGCCGCAGCTGCACTTCCTGTCCCTGCGCCGCCTCGGACAGGAAGTGGAGCGCACGCCCGGCTCCTCCGCCCCGTCCGCCTCCGGCCCGCCGGGGCTCGAGGCGTCGCGGGCGCTGCGGGAGCGTTTCTTGCCCCGCCAGACGTAGCTGTCCGCGCTCCAGCTGCGGAGGCCGCTCTTGGGTCGGGTGTCGGCGCCGCGGGGTTTCTGCTCTGACATCACGGCGTCCGGGTTTTACCTGCAACACGATCAAAGCAAACGCATGAGTCCGTCTCAGGGTCGCGGGAGGAAGTCTGACGTACTTTATGTCAGACTTACAGTTAAACTACGGTGGCCTGGAAGGGCAAAACACTAGAAACTACAGAAAACGATCCCGAATAGAGAAAATACTTACAAATAGAGAAAACTATTTGGTGGCTTGCTATTTTTAATTTTTTTTTTAAATCTTCCAAGCCACCGTAGTAAATTTTTGTCATGGAGTTTCAGCAATTAGACACCTCCACAAGCATTATGAGATCCATTTCAATTCAATACAATTCAACTTTATTTATAAAGCACCAAATACAACACAGTCGTCTCTCGGTGCTTTTATAACGGAGAAAAACAACGAATCCACATGAGCAGCAGATTTATTTGTGACTGGAAAAGAAAAACTCCCTCGAACAGGAAGAACCTTTGCATGAATGAATGAAACAAAATAGAACGTACAAATATATATTAATCATTTTGATGACATGCGTGACAAAAAAGTCACAAATAAGACTTATTTCATTAAAAAAGTAAATAAATAAAATTAACACTAACAATAATGAAAAAAATCTTTAAATGTCCATGTAAATTAGTTTTACTGCTTGTAAATCTTGATGTTTTTTTAATACTCTTCTTTCCTCTTGGGTTTTCTTATTATATGAGGTTTTCTTAAGTTGTAAGGTAAAAAAAACAAAACATGACTTAATCTAATTTCTACATTTTTGTAACAAACCTCGTCTTGAAATTCACTGTTTCCCTTTTGAGCTTCAAGTCATCAGATGCACAATAATTCACCAAAGTGTCAGATTCACTTTGATCTTCAAAGAGCAAAAGCTCAAAAAGCAGCTCTCAAACAGGTTTTATTCACTCTTCGTCCCCAAATCTAATAAAGTCTAATTAACAATAAAAAAAAAAACAGTTCAAAATAAGCAGCAGGAAGCTGAAGATCACAGCTGGAACAGAGTCTTGTTATAAATGTATATATAAAATAGAATCTTACCTCCTAAACATTGTCAGGAAAAGCAGCATGTGGACGTGACGGCCGGTCGTCGGCTGCTCCTCATGCACTTCCAGCCTCCACCCTCTAGCCTCCAGCCTCCACCCTCTAGCCTCCAGCCTCCACCCTCTAGCCTCCAGCCTTCCTTTCCTCCGCCAGACGACCGACTCCTCTGCTTCCCAGATCGTTATGGTGCCTCGTCCCTGAGGAGGGCAGTGGCTTCCTCTCAACCCCAGGATGAATGAATGAATGAATGAATGTATGCATGAACCAGGCAGTGAGGGGAGGGCGGAGTCACACATCCTCTTCTCCGCTCCACATCCCCCTTTTACACATCGACTGACACAGTCCATGTCTTTAGGAAAATAGATAAATAGATGGAGGAGAAGCAGAGCAGCCAAAGTGCTTCTTCATTCACAAAGTGGATTATTCCGGCTGCTAATTCTATTTCTGAGGAGCTGATGTGAGTTATTTGAACTTCAGGAGGCATTTAGAGCTGAACGTTACACAATATCTTCCTCCTGCTGCCCCAAGCTTCCCCCGAACACAGGATGTTTAAAAAAAACAAACAATTATTTTACCCATATTGTGACATGAAGCAAATCTGACAGACGACAACAGAAGTAACTGCCCAGTGGGACATTTTTACAAATGTGCTGTATGTCGTCCACGTGGTTCCACACTTTTTCCCCTTTGAGAGAGAAAAAAGTTCTTTGATGATGAAACATCAAAGTCCATGGGTCTGTTAAAAAGCCAGAAGCTTTAAGATTCCAGTTAAAACCTGTGAGTGGGAGGAGTCATCACCAGTATGAAGTCATGCGAGAGACTTGGACATTTTAGAAGATCTATAATTCATGAAACAAAACAATATTAGTCCCAGCAGAGTGTTTCTCTGTGTCCTTTTGTTCTCCAGCAGACGGAGGCGAGTCGTCAATAAACGACCGACATCCCAGATAATATAGTGACGCTCTGCTTCCTCTCAACTGAATATTTAATGATCTCCACATTATCACACAGCCAGCGGGACGATAACATGTTCAACAAAGATCAAGTCATTTGACTCCTAACAAGTATCAAACACTCTTTTTGGGTTTTTTCTCCCAAGAGTCAAAAGTTTGGAGACGCTGGAGGAAATTATTTTAGAAGTGTGTGTGTGTGTGTGTTTCAGTTGTCGTTTGTCAGAGTCGTTTAAGACGAGTTTTATGGCGCGACTGGGGTCAGTGTGGTCGAGTGAATCTGCAGGAAACGAGTGTCGGCCAATGAAAACGTCTGGGGGAGCTCATGACCTGTGTGTGTGTGTGTGTGTGTGTGTGTGTGTGTGTGTGTGTGTGTGTGTGTGTGTGTGTGTGTGTGTGTGTGTGTGTGTGTGTGTGTGTGTGTGTGTGTGTGTGTGTGTGTGTGTGTGTGTGTGTGTGTGTGTGTGTGTGTGTGTCCTCGGTCCATTATTGCGTCGGGTCAATCGGCTCCACTATTGAATGAAGAGGCTGATTGTTTGCGGTAAACGAGGAGTTTCTGAGAATCGATGATTGACAGGAGGAAACTGTTGCTCTGGAGGAGTCGCCCTTAAGTATAAGTATTATTATGTAATCACATTACTCAACCAAGAACACGCAGCTTCTGGAAAAGCTGACCAAGCCAAAAAAAAACAGTCTTGTATATGTGGAGAAATGAACCTTTAGTATGAGGATGAGAACTCTTCAAAATAAAACTACGCTATAGAGACATCCCAGAGACGCTATATAGATGTTATAGAGACGCTATAGAGACATCCCAGAGATGCTATATAGACGTTACAGAGACGCTATATAGACGTTACGGAGACGCTATAGAGACGTTACGGAGACGCTATAGAGACGTTACAGAGACGCTATAGAGACGTTACGGAGACGCTATAGAGACGTTACGGAGACGCTATAGAGACGTTACAGAGACGCTATAGAGACGTTACAGAGACGCTATAGAGACGTTACGGAGACGCTATAGAGACGTTACGGAGACGCTATAGAGATGTTACGGAGACGTTACAGAGACGCTATATAGACGTTTCAGAGACGCTATATAGACGTTACGGAGACGCTATAGAGATGTTACGGAGACGTTACAGAGACGCTATATAGACGTTACAGAGACGCTATATAGACGTTACGGAGACGCTATAGAGATGTTACGGAGACGTTACAGAGACGGTATATAGACGTTTCAGAGACGCTATATAGACGTTACGGAGACGCTATAGAGACGTTACAGAGACGGTATATAGACGTTTCAGAGACGCTATAGAGACATTACGGAGACGCTATATAGACGTTACGGAGACGCTATAGAGATGTTACGGAGACGCTATAGAGACATCCCAGAGACGTTCCGGAGACGCTATAGAAAAGTTCCAGAGACGTCCCAGAGACATCGATCGGCGGAGCAGCACAGTCCACAGCAGCGCTCATGAATAATAGACGAGGTCTGGATGAGCGGAGACGCTGGTCCTCGCCTGTATTTCTGTTCGGAGGCTAAAACAGTTTTCATTGACGTGTTGCCGTCCAGAGTGGGACGGATGGACACGCTGAGACAACTGAGGACACGCTTACACCAGTTTTTAAAAAGAACGGACATTTCCCTCTCTATGTTATAAAACAACATCGTTATTTACACCGATGCAGAGCTGCTGTGAGCCTGACGAGCCTGTAGGGGGCAGTGTGGCCAGAAGCATGGAGCCGTGAGAGCCAATCACAATCCTGGAAAAGAAACCAGGATGTCCGCCCACCTGCCTTTAGATCCAATCACGTCGTTTCAGATACTCAGGTACTCAAAAAACCTCCATCAACACGTCACCATGAACACGGATCAACACGAGGCTTCAGGACAGGAAGTGGTGATGAAAGGAGATGAAAGACATTTTCTTTGACAAGCGATTCCAGAGTTACTCTTTGAAGTTTGAGTATCGACATGAGGAACGGACCTTTATTTTATTGTACAGGTGGAACTTGTGTGTGTGTGTGTGTGTGTGTGTGTGTGTGTGTGTGTGTGTGTGTGTGTGTGTGTGTGTGTGTGTGTGTGTGTGTGTGTGTGTGTGTGTGTGTGTGTGTGTGTGTGTGTGTGTGTGTGTGTGTGTGTGTGTGTGTGTGTGTGTGTGTGTGTGTGAATTCAAGCTTTATGTTGGTTTCTGGCCATTCCGTAACTGAATCCTGTTTATTTTGAAATGTTTGAGGAGATGCTGGTTTATTAAGCTGTAATTAATGATTTCATTCATTCATTTATTCACTCGTTCATTCTATTCATTCTTTTATAGAACATATAACACACACAGGGTGAAGACGACGTCTTATTTAACCTCACAAACAGTAAATGAACAGACAGAGATGCTTTATGTCAGTTGACTGCAGATTACGACACAATTCTCTTCCTTTTTCTTTCACTTTACAAAGAACTTCATCATTTTTCGTTTACATTTGCTTTTAAATTGATTTATGTTTGAACGTGTTTCCGGTTCATCGTCCAACAGTTCCAGTTCTTCTCACCAGCACATCACAAACACAAGCTCAGTTTAAAGTTAAGCTTCCGTTGTTTACAGTAAAATGAATAATAATATTTTCAGGCCGCGTGGTAAAAGACGTGAACGTAAATAATAAAGTCTGTAACAGTAATTCGATCTTTAAGTTTTAATCTTAAGCTTCAACCGTCATTAACGTTTATTTGTCTTGATGTCGATCAGAAGAATAAATCTTCAGTCATTTATTCAGTTTTCAGCATTGATTTGTGATCAGATGAGACAAAGTCTGTCTCATGTCCTCATGTTCAGCAATACTTTGGTTTGTTTGTTGTCTTACGAGAGATTAAAAAAAAGTGTCGATTGAAAATAGTGTTCCGTTTCTGACGGGTGTTTAAAAACAGTTTCTTTCCAATATATCGTGTCAAACGGTTCAATATAACGACTTTAAACTCAAAAATCCTCCAAAACAAAGTGAACTTGTAAATAAAATACATGAATCACACATTTATTTTTATTTTTGGTACTTTTTTGAATAGTTACCACAATTTGATTTATTTATTTACATTTATTTGAGTACTTTATTCATGTTTAATAGTAAAAATGAGTTGATCCCGACTATGTGTCTTCTCTTATCTTGTTCTTCCTTCATGTGATTCTTCCATTTTCTCATGTGAAGCCAAACGATCAGTGGAGAGAAACAGAATCACAGAAATGAATTAAAAATTAATCCGTTTTATTCGTCCAGCTTCCGCCGCGGCTCCACTGCTGTTTTCCTCCGAGTGGCTCCTTCATGTACAGCGATGGGATGTTTCTGCTATCAGATGTTCGCTGCGTCGCAGCCATTAAGACGCAGACGCTCCTGGACGGAGATCCGCCGCCGACACGCGAGCCGCCGGATCTACTTTCCTCAGGGGAGGGTTATTTATTCCCGCGGCCGCTTCGCTTCCCGCAAGCAAGGTGCAGCCGGAGAGCCTCCTCACCCCCCCCCCCCCCCGGAACGCTGGGAAGAGTGTAACCTAAGATCCACACACACACACACACACGTGTGTGTCCGTATGTTCCTGCAGTGGCAGATAAAGAGAAACATGGTTTGAAGGTTGTCGTCTCGATTTCCTCCAACTGTTCTGAACCAGACTCCATGGCTGCGTCCTAACTGTCCCTCCTGTCTCCTAACGGTCCCTCCTGTCTCCTAACAGTCCCTCCTGTCTCCTAACGGTCCCTCCTGTCTCCTAACGGTCTCTCCTGTCTCCTAACGGTCCCTCCTGTCTCCTAACAGACCATCTTGTCTCCTAACAGTCCCTCCTGTCTCCTAACAGACCCTCCTGTCTCCTAGCGGTCCCTCTTGTCTCCTAACGGTCCCTCCTGTCTCCTAACAGTCCTTCCTGTCTCCTAACAGTCCCTCCTGTCTCCTAACGGTCCCTCCTATCTCCTAACGGTCTCTCCTGTCTCCTAACGGTCCCTCCTGTCTCCTAACAGACCATCTTGTCTCCTAACAGTCCCTCCTGTCTCCTAACGGTCCCTCCTGTCTCCTAGCGGTCCCTCCTGTCTCCTAGCGGTCCCTCCTGTCTCCTAACAGACCATCTTGTCTCCTAACAGTCCCTCCTGTCTCCTAACAGACCCTCCTGTCTCCTAGCGGTCCCTCTTGTCTCCTAACGGTCCCTCCTGTCTCCTAACGGTCCCTCCTGTCTCCTAACAGTCCCTCCTGTCTCCTAACGGACCCTCCTGTCTCCTAACGGTCCCTCCTGTCTCCTAACTGTCCCTCCTATCTCCTAACAGTCCCTCTAGATAATTATCTATTATCTGTTATCTATTATCTATACTATGATCTATGATCTATTCTCTATGATCTATGATCTATGATCTCAGTAGGCGGTGCAGCCGGATGTGAGTCAGCCCAGTTTGACACTTCATCATGGTTCTGGATCAATACTAGGAGGAGGAGGAGGAGGAGGAGGAGGAGGAGGAGGAGGAGGAGGAGGAGGAGGAGGAGGAGGAGGAGGAGGAGCAGGAGGAGGAGGAGGAGGAGGAGGAGGAGCAGGAGGAGGAGGAGGAGGAGGAAACGGAGACGACTGTCAGGATGAAGCTGCTTCAGCTCAGTTCACCTCCGTCACTCTTTGATCATTTCTACAATAACTAGCGTCTTATGACCTGATGGAAAATCCCAGTCACAGCCGGGCTGCTGACTCCAGATCAGCTGCATGTCGCCTCACCTGCTTTATTGTGGACTCCTACATACTACATATTATATCTTTACTGTGTAATATTTAGGAAACTGTCTTTATTTTAATGACAGTAGACGTGTCCTTTAATGTTTTCCAGTCGTTTTTTAAAACTTTCAATCTGAAAGCTGACATCTGATGAAACTGACTTGTGAGCAGATTGAACGACGTCTCACCAAAACGCAGCGTTTCACGATCAGGCAATCCTTTATTATTATTATTATAATTATTATTATTCATCCTGATCATCAGCTGGCAGCAGCCACGATGTTACTGCTGCATTTTAGTGTAGTGCTGCTTTATATCTGAATTATTGAGTAACTATTAATAACATGCGACTGACGAAGGCTTTGCAGAGGAAGACGTATTGGAGATGAAAGCGATCAATCAAAGCTTAAAAGGAAACATCCTGATGATCCTGAGCTCAATGTTACATCATCAATTATTCATCCTCTTCCTTTAGACTTTATATTTAATCTCATACTGTTTATCTCTCTCACTTCCTCACTCTATAATCATAATAATGATAATAGTAATAATAACAATAATAGTAATAATAAAAAAGTATAATAATGATAACAATAATAGTAATAATAAAAAAGTAGTAATAATAATGATAATAATAATAGTAAAATGATAATAGTAATAACAATAAAAAAAATAGTAGTAATAATGATAATAGTAATGATAATGATAATAATAACAATAATAGCAATATAATAACAACAATAATAGTAATAATGATAATAACAATCATAATTATTATTATTAATAATATTCATAAGACACTTTATATTAAAACAATCTCAAAGTGCTTCAGAAAAATGTTGAAAGGAAAGTGAAAAGAGAAGTTAAAAGGGATTACTGGTCAGTAACGTTTACTGGTCTGCGCTCAGAGCAGGTTGTGTTTTGCACCAGTGACCAGCAGGCGGCAGCAGAGAAACAAGATCAAATGAAACTACTTCTGCAAATATTAACTTTTTTTCACAAAACTATCTGCAAGTTTGATGCGAAATACGAAGCAGAATTATCATCAAATGATGAATCATAAATCATAAATTCACATTTCAGAAGCCTGTAATGTTTTCATTTCCATATTGAATGTTGATTCTCTAAAATAAACTCATAAATCAAAACTAAAATGTATAAGTTCGTATTAAAAGCAACGTTAATATATTAGATTGAATGTGACAAATATATACATAATAAACAAGCAAATTAAATACAAATCCCAAACACTTTATTAAGAATAACCTGACCAGTGTAAAAATATCAGTTTAAGTTTTGACTGAAAGATTTGTGAGCTGCAAGTTATAAACTGAGAAAACAATATAAACCTTCTGTAATCAACAGGAATGAAAAACGAAATAAATTATTATTATTTTCATTCAGACTCTGGAAAACAGAAATCCAGTCTGGAAACACGAGAGTAATTTAATTTTCACTGCTTAAGAGGTATAAAAGTCTTTTAATCTAATAACATCGTGTCTGTGGTTCTGAAACTACTAATGTAGAGTGTCTGTGGTGCTGAAACGACTAATGTAGAGTGTCTGTGGTGCTGAAACCACTAATGAACTGTCTGTGGTGCTGAAACTACTAATGAACTGTCTGTGGTTCTGAAACTACTAATGTAGAGTGTCTGTGGTTCTGAAACTACTAATGTAGAGTGTCTGTGGTGCTGAAACCACTAATGAACTGTCTGTGGTGCTGAAACTACTAATGAACTGTCTGTGGTGCTGAAACTACTAATGAACTGTCTGTGGTTCTGAAACTACTAATGTAGAGTGTCTGTGGTTCTGAAACTACTAATGTAGAGTGTCTGTGGTTCTGAAACTACTAATGTAGAGTGTCTGTGGTGCTGAAACCACTAATGAACTGTCTGTGGTGCTGAAACTACTAATGTAGAGTGTCTGTGGTTCTGAAACTACTAATGTAGAGTGTCTGTGTTGCTGAAACCACTAATGAACTGTCTGTGGTGCTGAAACCACTAATGAACTGTCTGTGGTGCTGAAACTACTAATGAACTGTCTGTGGTGCTGAAACTACTAATGAACTGTCTGTGGTTCTGAAACTACTAATGAACTGTCTGTGGTTCTGAAACTACTAATGTAGAGTGTCTGTGGTTCTGAAACTACTAATGTAGAGTGTCTGTGGTGCTGAAACCACTAATGAACTGTCTGTGGTGCTGAAACTACTAATGAACTGTCTGTGGTGCTGAAACTACTAATGTAGAGTGTCTGTGGTTCTGAAACTACTAATGTAGAGTGTCTGTGGTGCTGAAACCACTAATGAACTGTCTGTGGTGCTGAAACTACTAATGAACTGTCTGTGGTGCTGAAACTACTAATGAACTGTCTGTGGTTCTGAAACTACTAATGTAGAGTGTCTGTGGTTCTGAAACTACTAATGTAGAGTGTCTGTGGTTCTGAAACTACTAATGTAGAGTGTCTGTGGTGCTGAAACCACTAATGAACTGTCTGTGGTGCTGAAACTACTAATGTAGAGTGTCTGTGGTTCTGAAACTACTAATGTAGAGTGTCTGTGTTGCTGAAACCACTAATGAACTGTCTGTGGTGCTGAAACCACTAATGAACTGTCTGTGGTGCTGAAACTACTAATGAACTGTCTGTGGTGCTGAAACTACTAATGAACTGTCTGTGGTTCTGAAACTACTAATGTAGAGTGTCTGTGGTTCTGAAACTACTAATGTAGAGTGTCTGTGGTGCTGAAACCACTAATGAACTGTCTGTGGTGCTGAAACTACTAATGTAGAGTGTCTGTGGTTCTGAAACTACTAATGTAGAGTGTCTGTGGTGCTGAAACCACTAATGTAGAGTGTCTGTGGTTCTGAAACCACTAATGTAGAGTGTCTGTGGTGCTGAAACTACTAATGTAGAGTGTCTGTGGTTCTGAAACTACTAATGTAGAGTGTCTGTGGTGCTGAAACTACTAATGTAGAGTGTCTGTGGTTCTGAAACTACTAATGTAGAGTGTCTGTGGTGCTGAAACTACTAATGTAGAGTGTCTGTGGTGCTGAAACTACTAATGTAGAGTGTCTGTGGTTCTGAAACTACTAATGTAGAGTGTCTGTGGTGCTGAAACTACTAATGTAGAGTGTCTGTGGTTCTGAAACCACTAATGTAGAGTGCCTGTGGTTCTGAAACCACTAATGTAGAGTGTCTGTGGTTCTGAAACTAGTAATGAACTGTCTGTGGTTCTGAAACCACTAATGAACTGTCTGTGGTGCTGAAACCACTAATGTAGAGTGTCTGTGGTTCTGAAACTACTAATGTAGAGTGTCTGTGGTGCTGAAACTACTAATGTAGAGTGTCTGTGTTGCTGAAACCACTAATGAACTGTCTGTGGTGCTGAAACTACTAATGAACTGTCTGTGGTGCTGAAACTACTAATGTAGAGTGTCTGTGGTTCTGAAACTACTAATGTAGAGTGTCTGTGGTGCTGAAACTACTAATGTAGAGTGTCTGTGTTGCTGAAACCACTAATGAACTGTCTGTGGTGCTGAAACTACTAATGTAGAGTGTCTGTGGTTCTGAAACTACTAATGTAGAGTGTCTGTGGTTCTGAAACTACTAATGTAGAGTGTCTGTGGTTCTGAAACTACTAATGTAGAGTGTCTGTGGTGCTGAAACTACTAATGAACTGTCTGTGGTGCTGAAACTACTAATGAACTGTCTGTGGTGCTGAAACTACTAATGTAGAGTGTCTGTGGTTCTGAAACTACTAATGTAGAGTGTCTGTGTTGCTGAAACCACTAATGAACTGTCTGTGGTGCTGAAACTACTAATGAACTGTCTGTGGTGCTGAAACTACTAATGAACTGTCTGTGTTGCTGAAACCACTAATGAACTGTCTGTGGTTCTGAAACTACTAATGTAGAGTGTCTGTGGTGCTGAAACTACTAATGAACTGTCTGTGGTGCTGAAACTACTAATGTAGAGTGTCTGTGGTGCTGAAACCACTAATGTAGAGTGTCTGTGGTGCTGAAACTACTAATGTAGAGTGTCTGTGTTGCTGAAACCACTAATGAACTGTCTGTGGTGCTGAAACTACTAATGTAGAGTGTCTGTGGTGCTGAAACTACTAATGAACTGTCTGTGGTTCTGAAACTACTAATGTAGAGTGTCTGTGGTGCTGAAACTACTAATGTAGAGTGTCTGTGGTGCTGAAACTACTAATGAACTGTCTGTGGTGCTGAAACCACTAATGAACTGTCTGTGGTGCTGAAACTACTAATGTAGAGTGTCTGTGGTTCTGAAACTACTAATGTAGAGTGTCTGTGGTGCTGAAACTACTAATGTAGAGTGTCTGTGGTGCTGAAACCACTAATGTAGAGTGTCTGTGGTGCTGAAACTACTAATGTAGAGTGTCTGTGGTTCTGAAACTACTAATGTAGAGTGTCTGTGGTTCTGAAACTACTAATGTAGAGTGTCTGTGGTGCTGAAACTACTAATGTAGAGTGTCTGTGGTGCTGAAACCACTAATGTAGAGTGTCTGTGGTTCTGAAACTACTAATGTAGAGTGTCTGTGGTGCTGAAACTACTAATGTAGAGTGTCTGTGGTTCTGAAACTACTAATGTAGAGTGTCTGTGGTTCTGAAACTACTAATGTAGAGTGTCTGTGGTGCTGAAACTACTAATGTAGAGTGTCTGTGTTGCTGAAACCACTAATGAACTGTCTGTGGTGCTGAAACTACTAATGTAGAGTGTCTGTGGTGCTGAAACCACTAATGTAGAGTGTCTGTGGTGCTGAAACTACTAATGTAGAGTGTCTGTGTTGCTGAAACCACTAATGAACTGTCTGTGGTGCTGAAACTACTAATGTAGAGTGTCTGTGGTGCTGAAACTACTAATGAACTGTCTGTGGTTCTGAAACTACTAATGTAGAGTGTCTGTGGTGCTGAAACTACTAATGAACTGTCTGTGGTGCTGAAACCACTAATGAACTGTCTGTGGTGCTGAAACTACTAATGTAGAGTGTCTGTGGTTCTGAAACTACTAATGTAGAGTGTCTGTGGTGCTGAAACTACTAATGTAGAGTGTCTGTGTTGCTGAAACCACTAATGAACTGTCTGTGGTGCTGAAACTACTAATGTAGAGTGTCTGTGGTTCTGAAACTACTAATGTAGAGTGTCTGTGGTTCTGAAACTACTAATGTAGAGTGTCTGTGGTTCTGAAACTACTAATGTAGAGTGTCTGTGTTGCTGAAACCACTAATGAACTGTCTGTGGTGCTGAAACTACTAATGAACTGTCTGTGGTGCTGAAACTACTAATGAACTGTCTGTGTTGCTGAAACTACTAATGAACTGTCTGTGGTGCTGAAACTACTAATGTAGAGTGTCTGTGGTGCTGAAACCACTAATGAACTGTCTGTGGTGCTGAAACTACTAATGTAGAGTGTCTGTGGTGCTGAAACCACTAATGTAGAGTGTCTGTGGTGCTGAAACTACTAATGTAGAGTGTCTGTGTTGCTGAAACCACTAATGAACTGTCTGTGGTGCTGAAACTACTAATGTAGAGTGTCTGTGGTGCTGAAACTACTAATGAACTGTCTGTGGTTCTGAAACTACTAATGTAGAGTGTCTGTGGTGCTGAAACTACTAATGTAGAGTGTCTGTGGTGCTGAAACTACTAATGAACTGTCTGTGGTGCTGAAACCACTAATGAACTGTCTGTGGTGCTGAAACTACTAATGTAGAGTGTCTGTGGTGCTGAAACTACTAATGTAGAGTGTCTGTGGTGCTGAAACCACTAATGTAGAGTGTCTGTGGTGCTGAAACTACTAATGTAGAGTGTCTGTGGTTCTGAAACTACTAATGTAGAGTGTCTGTGGTTCTGAAACTACTAATGTAGAGTGTCTGTGGTTCTGAAACTACTAATGTAGAGTGTCTGTGGTGCTGAAACTACTAATGTAGAGTGTCTGTGGTGCTGAAACTACTAATGAACTGTCTGTGGTGCTGAAACTACTAATGTAGAGTGTCTGTGGTGCTGAAACTACTAATGTAGAGTGTCTGTGGTTCTGAAACCACTAATGAACTGTCTGTGGTGCTGAAACTACTAATGTAGAGTGTCTGTGGTGCTGAAACTACTAATGAACTGTCTGTGGTGCTGAAACCACTAATGAACTGTCTGTGGTGCTGAAACTACTAATGTAGAGTGTCTGTGTTGCTGAAACTACTAATGAACTGTCTGTGGTGCTGAAACTACTAATGTAGAGTGTCTGTGGTGCTGAAACTACTAATGTAGAGTGTCTGTGGTGCTGAAACTACTAATGTAGAGTGTCTGTGGGGCTGACACTACTAATGTAGAGTGTCTGTGGTGCTGAAACTACTAATGAACTGTCTGTGGTGCTGAAACCACTAATGAACTGTCTGTGGTGCTGAAACTACTAATGTAGAGTGTCTGTGGTTCTGAAACTACTAATGTAGAGTGTCTGTGGTTCTGAAACTACTAATGTAGAGTGTCTGTGGTGCTGAAACTACTAATGTAGAGTGTCTGTGGTGCTGAAACTACTAATGAACTGTCTGTGGTGCTGAAACTACTAATGTAGAGTGTCTGTGTTGCTGAAACTACTAATGAACTGTCTGTGGTGCTGAAACTACTAATGTAGAGTGTCTGTGGTGCTGAAACTACTAATGAACTGTCTGTGGTGCTGAAACTACTAATGTAGAGTGTCTGTGGTGCTGAAACTACTAATGTAGAGTGTCTGTGTTGCTGAAACTACTAATGAACTGTCTGTGGTGCTGAAACTACTAATGTAGAGTGTCTGTGGTGCTGAAACTACTAATGAACTGTCTGTGGTGCTGAAACCACTAATGAACTGTCTGTGGTGCTGAAACTACTAATGTAGAGTGTCTGTGGTGCTGAAACTACTAATGAACTGTCTGTGGTGCTGAAACCACTAATGAACTGTCTGTGGTGCTGAAACTACTAATGTAGAGTGTCTGTGGTTCTGAAACTACTAATGTAGAGTGTCTGTGGTTCTGAAACTACTAATGTAGAGTGTCTGTGGTGCTGAAACTACTAATGTAGAGTGTCTGTGGTGCTGAAACTACTAATGTAGAGTGTCTGTGGTTCTGAAACTACTAATGTAGAGTGTCTGTGGTTCTGAAACTACTAATGTAGAGTGTCTGTGGTGCTGAAACTACTAATGTAGAGTGTCTGTGGTGCTGAAACTACTAATGAACTGTCTGTGGTGCTGAAACCACTAATGAACTGTCTGTGGTTCTGAAACTACTAATGTAGAGTGTCTGTGGTTCTGAAACTACTAATGTAGAGTGTCTGTGGTTCTGAAACTACTAATGTAGAGTGTCTGTGGTTCTGAAACTACTAATGTAGAGTGTCTGTGGTGCTGAAACTACTAATGTAGAGTGTCTGTGGTGCTGAAACTACTAATGAACTGTCTGTGGTGCTGAAACTACTAATGTAGAGTGTCTGTGTTGCTGAAACTACTAATGAACTGTCTGTGGTGCTGAAACTACTAATGTAGAGTGTCTGTGGTGCTGAAACTACTAATGAACTGTCTGTGGTGCTGAAACTACTAATGTAGAGTGTCTGTGGTGCTGAAACTACTAATGTAGAGTGTCTGTGTTGCTGAAACTACTAATGAACTGTCTGTGGTGCTGAAACTACTAATGTAGAGTGTCTGTGGTGCTGAAACTACTAATGAACTGTCTGTGGTGCTGAAACCACTAATGAACTGTCTGTGGTGCTGAAACTACTAATGTAGAGTGTCTGTGGTTCTGAAACTACTAATGTAGAGTGTCTGTGGTTCTGAAACTACTAATGTAGAGTGTCTGTGGTTCTGAAACTACTAATGTAGAGTGTCTGTGGTGCTGAAACTACTAATGTAGAGTGTCTGTGGTGCTGAAACTACTAATGAACTGTCTGTGGTGCTGAAACTACTAATGTAGAGTGTCTGTGGTGCTGAAACTACTAATGAACTGTCTGTGGTGCTGAAACTACTAATGTAGAGTGTCTGTGTTGCTGAAACTACTAATGAACTGTCTGTGGTGCTGAAACTACTAATGTAGAGTGTCTGTGGTGCTGAAACTACTAATGAACTGTCTGTGGTGCTGAAACTACTAATGTAGAGTGTCTGTGGTGCTGAAACTACTAATGTAGAGTGTCTGTGTTGCTGAAACTACTAATGAACTGTCTGTGGTGCTGAAACCACTAATGAACTGTCTGTGGTGCTGAAACTACTAATGTAGAGTGTCTGTGGTGCTGAAACTACTAATGTAGAGTGTCTGTGGTTCTGAAACTACTAATGTAGAGTGTCTGTGGTGCTGAAACTACTAATGTAGAGTGTCTGTGGTGCTGAAACTACTAATGAACTGTCTGTGGTGCTGAAACCACTAATGAACTGTCTGTGGTGCTGAAACTACTAATGTAGAGTGTCTGTGGTGCTGAAACTACTAATGAACTGTCTGTGGTGCTGAAACCACTAATGAACTGTCTGTGGTGCTGAAACTACTAATGTAGAGTGTCTGTGGTTCTGAAACTACTAATGTAGAGTGTCTGTGGTTCTGAAACTACTAATGTAGAGTGTCTGTGGTTCTGAAACTACTAATGTAGAGTGTCTGTGGTGCTGAAACTACTAATGTAGAGTGTCTGTGGTGCTGAAACTACTAATGAACTGTCTGTGGTGCTGAAACCACTAATGAACTGTCTGTGGTTCTGAAACTACTAATGTAGAGTGTCTGTGGTTCTGAAACTACTAATGTAGAGTGTCTGTGGTTCTGAAACTACTAATGTAGAGTGTCTGTGGTTCTGAAACTACTAATGTAGAGTGTCTGTGGTGCTGAAACTACTAATGTAGAGTGTCTGTGGTGCTGAAACTACTAATGAACTGTCTGTGGTGCTGAAACTACTAATGTAGAGTGTCTGTGTTGCTGAAACTACTAATGAACTGTCTGTGGTGCTGAAACTACTAATGTAGAGTGTCTGTGGTGCTGAAACTACTAATGAACTGTCTGTGGTGCTGAAACTACTAATGTAGAGTGTCTGTGGTGCTGAAACTACTAATGTAGAGTGTCTGTGTTGCTGAAACTACTAATGAACTGTCTGTGGTGCTGAAACTACTAATGTAGAGTGTCTGTGGTGCTGAAACTACTAATGAACTGTCTGTGGTGCTGAAACCACTAATGAACTGTCTGTGGTGCTGAAACTACTAATGTAGAGTGTCTGTGGTTCTGAAACTACTAATGTAGAGTGTCTGTGGTTCTGAAACTACTAATGTAGAGTGTCTGTGGTTCTGAAACTACTAATGTAGAGTGTCTGTGGTGCTGAAACTACTAATGTAGAGTGTCTGTGGTGCTGAAACTACTAATGAACTGTCTGTGGTGCTGAAACTACTAATGTAGAGTGTCTGTGGTGCTGAAACTACTAATGAACTGTCTGTGGTGCTGAAACTACTAATGTAGAGTGTCTGTGGTGCTGAAACTACTAATGAACTGTCTGTGGTGCTGAAACTGTGAGGAGCCACACCTCGCTCCAGCACCGGATCCGCCTTCATTGACGCTCCTGCAGGTAATCAACTGATTGATTGCTCCCACCTCTTAAACCCTGCAGGGAGGAGGTCTGGTGCCAGAAGATTATGTCCAGTTCACCAACCAGTCAGTCACCAGTTCACCAATCAGTCACCAGTTCACCAACCAGAGTCGCCAGTTCACCAACCAGTCACCAGTTCATCAACCAGAGTCACCAGTTCACCAACCAGTCAGTCACCAGTTCACCAACCAGAGTCACCAGTTCACCAACCAGTCACCAGTTCACCAACCAGTCACCAGTTCATCAACCAGTCACCAGTTCACCAACCAGAGTCACCAGTTCACCAACCTGCTCACCAGTTCACCAACCAGAGTCACCAGTTCACCAACCTGCTCACCAGTTCATCAACCACAGTCACCAGTTCATCAACCAGAGTCACCAGTTCACCAACCAGAGTCACCAGTTCACCAACCAGTCACCAGTTCATCAACCAGTCACCAGTTCACCAACCAGAGTCACCAGTTCACCAACCTGCTCACCAGTTCACCAACCAGAGTCACCAGTTCACCAACCTGCTCACCAGTTCACCAACCACAGTCACCAGTTCACCAACCAGAGTCACCAGTTCACCAACCTGCTCACCAGTTCACCAACCAGAGTCACCAGTTCACCAACCAGTCACCATTTCACCAACCAGAGTCACCAGTTCACCAACCTGCTCACCAGTTCACCAACCAGTCACCATTTCACCAACCAGAGTCACCAGTTCACCAACCTGCTCACCAGTTCACCAACCAGAGTCACCAGTTCACCAACCAGTCACCATTTCACCAACCAGAGTCACCAGTTCACCAACCTGCTCACCAGTTCACCAACCACAGTCACCAGTTCATCAACCACAGTCACCAGTTCACCAACCAGAGTCACCAGTTCACCAACCTGCTCACCAGTTCACCAACCAGAGTCACCAGTTCACCAACCAGTCACCATTTCACCAACCAGAGTCACCAGTTCACCAACCTGCTCACCAGTTCACCAACCACAGTCACCAGTTCATCAACCAGAGTCACCAGTTCACCAACCAGAGTCACCAGTTCACCAACCAGAGTCACCAGTTCATCAACCAGAGTCACCAGTTCACCAACCTGCTCACCAGTTCACCAACCAGAGTCACCAGTTCACCAACCTGCTCACCAGTTCACCAACCAGAGTCACCAGTTCACCAACCTGCTCACCAGTTCACCAACCAGAGTCACCAGTTCACCAACCTGCTCACCAGTTCACCAACCAGAGTCACCAGTTCACCAACCTGCTCACCAGTTCACCAACCAGTCACCATTTCACCAACCAGAGTCACCAGTTCACCAACCAGAGTCACCAGTTCACCAACCAGTCACCAGTTCATCA
>NC_137650.1:36713228-36758228 GCF_963422515.1 Blennius ocellaris | reverse complement strand
CTGAGGGACGGGGTGTACCGCGGGGGGGGGGTTGTCGTACTAATGTGTTAAGTTTAAGTCACGCGCGGTGAAATGGTGCAAAATGCTTCGCAGGGGTCTTTTCTGGAGCTGGTATCTTTTTTTTTTTTTGGAGCTGGGCTCGTCTGTCCTGGTGTCAGGATTCACATTCTGGGGGTTCACTTCCCCTACAGAGGTCCCCCCCCCCCCCCCCCCCCCCCCTCCATGGGGCCAGGCAAAGTCTGGTCAAATCTCTGTGACAAAAATACCCACAAACCAGAAAAGTCTCCACGCCGCTATAAAAACACAAATCTGCTTTATCGCAGAAATGTATTTCTTTAGCCGACCGCTTCGGTTCTAGAGACGTTGGATCCTGTCGATGTGCCGAGAATCAACAGGACGTTAGTGATTCCTCTGGTTGTGTTGTTGAGAGAGAAAGAAGGTTCCTAGGGTCCAGAAAGGTTGTGGACAGATTGAGCATCGTGTTCTCTCTGGAGACGCTGGAGGAACATGAGGGGAACCTCCAGGAAACCTCTGCTCCTCTTTATCGGGGCTTAAATCCCGCCTGAGTTCGTCACTAGAACGTTTTCTCTCTGGCGGTCGTCGTTTTAAAAACCTGACCCGTCTTGATCCAATCCGGCCGACGAACCTCGTGTCTTTAGTGTTTGGTACTTTACTTACGGGGGTTTTTCAGCGGTTCTGTAACTACAAGTGACACGAACCCACTGTCAGAACGGCGTTCCGTCGCGCGTTTCGTTCCGTCACTGAACTACAAGTGACATGAACTACCCAGAACCGCTGGGTTCAGGTCATTTGTAGTTCAGTAGTTCTTAGCTACGAATGACATGAACCCACTGTCAGAACGTTCGCCGTTCTGACAGTGGGTTCATGTCATTTGCAGTTCAGTGATGGAACGTGTGACGGAACGCGTGACGGAATGCCATTCTGACAGTGGGTTCATGTCATTTGTAGTTCAGTGACGGAACGCGTGACGGAACGCGTGACGGAATGCCATTCTGACAGTGGGTTCATGTCATTTGTAGTTCAGTAGTTCTTAGCTACGAATGACATGAACCCACTGTCAGAACGTTCGCCGTTCTGACAGTGGGTTCATGTCATTTGCAGTTCAGTGATGGAACGTGTGACGGAACGCGTGACGGAATGCCATTCTGACAGTGGGTTCATGTCATTTGTAGTTCAGTGACGGAACGCGTGATGGAACGCGTGACGGAACGCCGTTCTGACAGTGGGTTCATGTCATTTGTAGTTCAGTAGTTCAGTAGTTCAGTGACAGACCACGTGACGGAACACGTGACGGAACGCCGTTCTGACAGTGGGTTCATGTCATTTGTAGTTCAGTAGTTCAGTGACGGAACGCGTGACGGAACGCCGTTCTGACAGTGGGTTCATGTCATTTGTAGTTCGGTGACAGAACACGTGACGGAACACGTGACGGAACGTGTGACGGAACGCCGTTCTGACAGTGGGTTCATGTCATTTGTAGTTCAGTAGTTCAGTGACGGAACGCGTGACGGAACGTGTGATGGAATGCGTGACGGAACGCTGTTCTGACAGTGGGTTCATGTCATTTGTAGTTCAGCGGTTCTGAACTACAAATGACATGAACCCGCTGTCAGAACGGCGAAACGCCGTTCTGACAGCGGGTTCATGTCATTTGTAGTTCAGCGTCTCTCAGAACGGCGTTCCGTCACGCCGTATAATTGAAATGCCGCCAGCTTCGTCTCCTCCCAGGAGTCACTCTGCGATGAGACTTCAGCAGAGTAACGACTCCATAAAGTGGTTCTCTGTTCGCACCTCCAGGCTCCTGCCTGGATTCTACCACCCCTCCTGAAGTGCGCCTTGTAATCAGGCTTGTTGGAGGCGCTCCAGCTCCACTCGGGGCAGAAGTGCACATTAAAGTAAATTGGTTGATAATGGACGAGCGCAGTTTGCTCTCCCACGTCACGACGAGGGAACCTTTGCTTGTTTTCCGTCTGCGTGAAGTTTCACACCCCAGAAAGACACGGAGCTTCCTGAAGCTCAGTTTTATTTACGTGGCGTCGTTCGGTACGTTAGCAGAAATAACACAAAAGGAGCAGGCAGACCTGTAGGGGAAGATAACACTCCCCTTTTCCAGGTGGGGAGAGACGGGTTTTGGAGGACAGAGGACAGGACGGGACAGAGACAAGAGTTGAGGACGGGACAGAGACAAGAGTTGAGGACGGAGATGGAGACAAGAGTTGAGGACGGAGATGGAGACAAGAGTTGAGGATGGGACAGAGACAAGAGTTGAGGATGGGACAGAGACAAGAGTTGAGGACGGAGATGGAGACAAGAGTTGAGGACGGAGATGGAGACAAGAGTTGAGGATGGGACAGAGACGAGAGTTGAGGACGGGACGGAGACAAGAGTTGAGGACGGGACGGAGACAAGAGTTGAGGACGGAGACGGAGACAAGAGTTGAGGACGGGACAGAGACAGAGACAAGAGTTGAGGACGGGACAGAGACAAGAGTTGAGGACGGAGACAAGAGTTGAGGACGGGACAGAGACAAGAGTTGAGGACGGAGACAAGAGTTGAGGACGGGACAGAGACAAGAGTTGAGGGCGGGACAGAGACAAGAGTTGAGGACGGAGACAAGAGTTGAGGACGGGACAGAGACAAGAGCTGAGGACGGAGATGGAGACAAGAGTTGAGGACGGGACAGAGACAAGAGTTGAGGACGGGACGGAGACAAGAGTTGAGGACGGGACAGAGACAAGAGTTGAGGACGGAGACAAGAGTTAAGGACAGAGACAAGAGTTGAGGATGGGACAGAGACAAGAGTTGAGGACGGAGACGGAGACGAGAGTTGAGGACGGGACAGAGACGAGAGTTGAGGACGGGACAGAGACAAGAGTTGAGGACGGGACAGAGACGAGAGTTGAGGACGGAGACGGAGACAAGAGTTAAGGACAGAGACAAGAGTTGAGGATGGGACGGAGACAAGAGTTGAGGACGGAGACAAGAGTTGAGGACGGAGACAAGAGTTGAGGACGGAGACGGAGACAAGAGTTGAGGATGGGACAGAGACAAGAGTTGAGGACGGGACAGAGACAAGAGTTGAGGACGGAGACGGAGAAGCAACAAGCGAACAAAGAAGTCAGTCATCAGAAGCTCATCCAGTCACAACAAGAGACTCATATCAAAACCTCCATCATGACGACCATAGATCCTGCAGGGAGATAGAGGGAGGAGGAGGAGGAGGGGGAGGGGGAGGAGGAGGAGGAGGGGGAGGAGGAGATAGAGAGAGGGAGGAGGAGGAGATAGAGATAGAGAGAGGGGGAGGAGATAGAGATAGAGAGAGGGGGAGGAGGAGGAGGACAGAGGAGATAGAGGGAGGAGGAGGGGGAGGAGGAGATACAGAGAGGAGGAGGAGATAGAGATAGAGAGAGGGGGAGGAGGAGGAGGAGGGTGAGGAGATAGAGAGAGGAGGAGGAGGACGAGGAGATAGAGAGAGGAGGAGGAGATAGAGAGAGGAGGAGGAGATAGAGGGAGGAGGAGGACAGGAGATATAGAGAGGAGGAGATAGAGAGGGGAGGAGGAGGAGATAGAGAGAAGAGGAGGAGGAGAAGATAGAGAGAAGAGGAGGAGATAGAGAGAGGAGGAAGAGGAGATAGAGATAGAGAGAGGAGGAGGAGAAGGAGATGGAGATAGAGAGAGGAGGAGGACAGAGGAGATAGAGAGGAAGAGGAGGAGGAGGAGATAGAGAGGAGGAGATGAGAGTCTCAGTGGACGTCCCCCTCAAACATAAACCTGCAGTCGCTTCACTAGAAAATGAACTTTGACCTTCATCAAACAGAAAGTCTTGATCAGAAGGTCAAACCAGGAACCGTCGGCCTCAGAACCTCCACATGACAGCAGCTCTCACTCCAGTTCCACTTTTAGAAAACTGAGGAACGTCCAGTCAGCGGCACTGTGGGAACAAAATGTTCTGCTGGACGATGAAGGACCAACTTACTTTTAAACATTTACTTGATTTGTTGTTGTTCTTTTGGTTTTTTTGCTTCTCTTTATAAATGTCTTTTGATCCAGACGTCTTGTTTGTGTTTATCCTGGAAGGTCTATAGTCTGTTGGTATGAAGTGATCACCCCCCCCCCCCCCACACACACACACACACACACACACACACACACACACACACACACACACACACACACACACACACACACACACACACACACACACTTCGTCTCTGCTCATTTGCATTTAAATCTGATTTTCTGCTCCGTTCCACTTTGAGGAAACTTTTCAGTTTTCCAGCTTTGAAGTGGAACGCCTCTGCTGACGGTTGTGATTGTCCCCCGGTCACGTCGGTGTGAAGGCTCCGCCGGGGGGGGGGGGGGGGGGTTCACCCCCACGGCCTCTCGGTGGCTCATCGGGGGGGAGCCTGAGGACGTCGCCAAATCCAAAGTGCCACAGTTTTAACAGCTGTGGAGGAGAAAGAGGGCGACTGATGGGTGTTGTTATACAAACAAATCACTTTTGGTCCGTGAAGCTGCTGCCAAACAGGGAATTACCAGGTCGGGCTGGGAGACGATCACGGTTCCTCAAGACGTGTCCTCTCGTTCCCACACGGGTTTACATTTACTCTTATTATATAATATATATATATTATATATATAATGTTTTTCAACCTTTTTCAGCCAAGACACACTTTTTTGTTTGTAAAACTCTGGAGTCACACCTCCACCTGAAAATGTTAAAAAGTTAAACTCTGCAGCCTCTATTAACAATATAAAGTCTTTCTCATCAAAGATGTCAAAGTCATTCTCATCAAAGACATCAAAGTCTTTCTCATCAAAGTTTGATCAACAGGAATCCAGTAAATCCAGAAAGCAAGGACTTTTTTTAATAGTGCCTCCCTCAGTGTGAAACCTGGACCTGATGGATGAAGAGCTGAGATCCTGGTTTTCAAAAACTTCTCCATCACTGTCACTGACACAGTACTTTGATACAAGATGGTAGCAGGAGGTGGAGATGAACCACACTGACGTCTGTCACTTTACATTTCACCGGCAAAGTTCTGTGCTGCCCTCTAGTGGTGAAGAGTATTTATACATGATTACTCTGCAACACACTGTCGCTGTGAGAGCAAAGGTTTTTTTTTTAGAAGAAAATGTGAAATTGGACAATTTCCCACGGCTCAGCTGACGATCTGGAGGAAACACCAGAGGTTAAAAACACTGATATAAAACAACATCGCTGGCGACGCCTCGTACAAGGCTCACGGCTCCATCCTGGAATTGACCTAAATCTCCAAGCATTGACAAATGCATGGCCGCATGCATCGACATCCTGCAGCTGGAAAGTGCGGCTCCCTCTTGTTGAGGTGTCTCGGAGGTTGTGTGCAAAACCCGTCAATGTAGAGATGAAGTGCGCAGGGAGGCGTCTTCCTGTCATATCTGGGTCTCCGTGGCTGAACGCAGACTGCAGCAGGCAGGTGGAACGCCAAGCGCCCACAAAGAAGCTTCAGAACAAGAATATGTGAACACCTTTTAGCAAACACCGGGTTCATTACAAGCAGCAGGGATTTAAAATGTGTTTTAAATAGAACAGAGGACACAGTCTGCTCAATAACAAGTTTGCAGCAACATTATTTAAGTATTTTAATATGTGATGGTAAATATTTATCCTCATAAATGTTTCGGAGGATCTTTTAGTAGGAACATTTTGTTAATTTTGGAAAAACAATTCTTTTTTTTCTCGTTTTCTTTTTAAAATACCAAGGAAAACAAGAAGTATAATATCCAAAAAGGAAGCTTAAGTGTTCCTCGTGTCTGATCTGCTAATTCTGTATTTCATTGTGGGTTTTTTACAAATCTTTTGTTGTGGTTTGTACTTGTTGCTACCTTGCAGAAGAGCATGTATATATATATTATATATGAGAATACTAGACTATGCCAGTGTGTTTTCTGTTATTTGGGGCCTAACGCAGCGATGCTACAACTGTAATAATTGTGTTGTGAGACGACAGTGGGCTTATCAAGCGTTAGCGTTGTTTTACATTAAACAGTGTTGGACTCGTCCGTCTTCGTTGCTCATTGAGTTTCACCTTATTGGTCGAAGGCTCAGCTCGCGCTGTCGTCTCAACACTGCCTCGCTCTCTAACCAACAACACTCATTATTTCTAACTGCAGGTTTTGTTCACGTTAGCTTCTGTCTGCAGTGCCGCTGCTGTGTGAACATCTGGCCTCTAGTACAACTGCCTTGTGTTTCTTTTTCTTATTGTTGTCAGTTTAGGATTACTTTTCCTTTAGGAAACTATTAGAAACAAATATAAAGCGTTTTTGTTTTAATGTCTTACTCTATTTTCTTGGACTACAATTGGCTGCAAGTTGTTCATTTGACCCAAACTTTTCTCCGGTAAAGCAGACTTCTTGTTGTCTCTGCATTTAGACGTGGTGTTGTTGTGAGTGGCGCCTCCTGCTGGCGGGAAGCCAGTAGTTTAAAATCCATTATTGCGGCGATTATTTTATATACTTTACATTGGTGAACTGAGTGCTATGCAGTGAATCGTGGTCACTTTGGTGGCGAGATAGCCGCGTTCTGCTAGCTGTGAGCTAGCCACCGTTACCATTATATGCTATTTCGTAGCTAACTTTAGCTAAACACAGCCATTTAGCCACGAGCTACTGACAGTAGCCAAACGCAAAGCGAGCACCACCGCTAGCTAGCACCACCGAAGCGCGTGGAGCTCAAGCTCACACTGCGCAATTGAAAGTACATTTATTTATCAAACGTTAGCGACGGTAACGTCACTTCCTTCCTTTCTCGTAACTTCCTTGCCTCCTCTTCAAACGCTCCACGTGGAGGTGGTGCAGGTGTGGTATGGCAGCTCCATCGGGCAAAGACTGCTAATAGCTGTAGCTTGACTTACGGATTTGACGTCAGCGTTTTTGTTTTTTTTTTAGAACCGAGTCGTCGGCGTGTCGCTACGGTGACGGGAGAGTCAGGCTCCGCCACACTCTCCATATATTTGCTGTGCACTGCGAGGAGACGCCCTCCAGTTAATTTACCTGTTTATTTATTTATATATTCTGTGTGTAATGAGACTGAGGTTCGTGGAATGAGATGAGGTGAAGTCTCACGCTGCTGAATCCTCGTCCATCATGATGATCCAGAACAAACCCGCCACTGCTCGTGCTGCATTTCAAGAACATCTTCTGAAATGTAGGTCAAGACTTTGTAGAAAGTTGGTGTTATTTTTTTTCTTCCCTTTTTGAGTTGAGCTCCCCAGTGCGTCATGCAGGCCATGCAGATGCAGCGTACGGCGCCATTAGCATATTCATACAGTGGCGGTTGGTCTCTGCAGGGGCCTGCTCGCTAACCTTGACACTGTTATTTCCATTTTCCACCCCCTTTGATCTTCCTTCTGCTTTATTACCTGTTCCGTCACCTCGTTGTCCACGTGGAGAAAAGGTTAGAAGCAGAAGAGAGTTATTGCAGATTCACTAGAAGGAAGTTAACCCTTTGATCTCTTTGTTTTTTCTTAATAAAACCAACCTTGATGGCAGCCGCAGTTAATAATAATAATAATAATAATATATTTTATTTCAGGGCGCCTTTCTGGGCACTCAAGGACACAATTGGTTAAAACATTTGCATTAAAACAATAAGTTTTAATGCATAAGTGAGTAAAAAAGACAGCAGTTAAACCTTTGATGTCTTTGATTTTTCTTAATAAAACCAGCCTTGATGTTTGTTTGTTGCCATTATTTTTGTCTCACGTCGTTCAAAGCTGGGTCGACTTTTATATTGTGTTTATTTAATGTCTGGTGGAGACAGTCCAGTTGTTTACGAGGTCAGGGTGTCTGCTGCAGTCCTCCACAGACGACAATGAGATGAAACGAAATGAGTGTATTGAGAATCCTGTTTCTCAAATCCATTTTCTCTCATGTGTCTTTAAGTGAAGTCAGTGTCGGTCTTTTTGTTTTTATTGGTTTTACCATGAAAACAAAGGCATCGGCTCATAAACACGACAAAATGTACGGGGAATTGTTGTTTGGTGATTAATTTGTCCGCTGAATCTACTAACGTATGTTTTCATGAATATGCTTCAACGGCCCGTCGTACTTTACTCTTTTCCACTTCCTGGATCTCAGCCGACTGATTTTGCTGCCACGTACATCCTGGACCTGGCAACAGTCCATCACAGGGCAAAACACAGAATTACAGACATTTTGTACCTGGGAGCACTCAGAGGAGCCAATTGACTTTAAATGTGTGTGTTTCTGGATCGGGGAACCCAAACACACATGGTGAGGAGGTGTAAACGCCTCGCAGGACGACCACAGACCAGTGAGGCGCCACTGGACCGCCGGCCGTTTCTTGGTTTTCCTCCTGGGAGTTTAGATGGACAGGAAGAGTTTGGCCTCAAAGCAGTGACCTGCTGGAGACGTGTTGTTCTTCTCGTTCAGTGTTTTCCAACCTCTGGTGTTTCCTCCAGATCGTCAGCTGAGCCGTGGGAAATTATCACATTTCACATTATTTTCTAAAAAACATTTGCTCTCACAGCGACAGTGTGTTGCAGAGGAATCATGTATAAATACTCTTCACCACTAGAGGGCAGCACAGAACTTTGCCGGTGAAATGTAAAGTGACAGACGTCAGTGTGGTTCATCTCCACCTCCTGCTACCATCTTGTATCAAAGTACTGTGTCAGTGACAGTGATGGAGAAGTTTTAGAAAACCAGGATCTCAGCTCTTCATCCATCAGGTCCAGGTTTCACACTGAGGGAGGCACTATTAAAAAAAAGTCCTTGCTTTCTGGATTTACTGGATTCCTGTTGATAAAACTTTGATGAGAAAGACTTTATATTGTTAATAGAGGCTGCAGAGTTTCACTTTTTAACACATTTCTGGGTGGTGGTTGTGACTCCAGATGTTTCCAAAGACAAATGTGTGCCTTGGCTCAAAGAAGGTTTAAAAACACTGATCTAGTTTCTGCTTCAGAAGAGGCTCCCGAGCGCCGTAAACCCAGGAATGTCAGAAATGCTGACCGTGCTGCGGTTCCAACGCCGGGTCGCCGCTCGGCAGCGTCTCTTTGTCACGTGACGAGGAACTCGTGAGCTCCAATGGAGCCGCCTTGAGATTTGACAGGATCTGCATCCGTCACTCAGAAAGAACCGTGTCGGCGACGGTCCGCGATTGTTTTTCAAGCAGCACTCAGGTGTCGGGTTCGCAGTGTTTCCAACCGCGAGAGCAGATTTCTCACGGTTCCGTCTTTCCCCCCCTGAACGCCACACGACCCCGGGGGCTGGTGGGGCGAGCGAGGAGCGAACGCCCACCCCTCTGGGGTAACTGCTAGCAGATGCTGGACTTCCTACTGGGGCTGTGTTTATGTTCTTGAGCACATTCCTCTTCACCTCCTCCACGTGTCTGCCCTGCTGTGGCTGGACCCGGGGGGGGGGGGGGGGGGGGGGGGTGTTACAGCCGGCAACCCAGTCTTGATCACCAATGCTGGTCAGAAACCGACAGAGAGAGAGAGAGAGAGAGAGAGAGAGAGAGAGAGAGAGAGAGAGAGAGGAGAGAGAGAGAGAGAGGAGAGAGAGAGAGAGAGAGAGAGGAGGAGAGAGAGAGAGAGAGAGAGAGAGAGAGAGAGAGAGAGAGAGAGAGAGAGAGAGAGAGAGAGAGAGAGAGAGAGAGAGAGAGAGAGGAGAGAGAGAGAGAGAGAGAGAGAGAGAGAGAGAGAGAGAGAGAGAGAGAGAGAGAGAGAGAGAGAGAGAGAGAGAGAGAGAGAGAGAGAGAGAGGAGAGAGAGAGAGAGAGAGAGAGAGAGAAGAGAGAGAGAGAGAGAGAGCGAGCGAGCGCAACACACTAAGGCATTCAGTATACATGTAAATGACCCTGTGGCCTTTGGAAGTGTTGTAAACATTTGTTTATATCCATGTTAAAGAAAAGCAGGTTTCATTCACAAACAAGAGCTATGGCAACTTTAGAGAAAAGAGAATCAGCAGCCCACTAGAACAGTGTTTTTCACCCTCTGGTGTTTCCTCCAGATCGTCAGCTGAGTCGTGGGAAATTATCACATTTCACATTATTTTCTAAAAAACATTTGCTCTCACAGCGACAGTGTGTTGCAGAGTAATCATGTATAAATACTCGTCACCACTAGAGGGCAGCACAGAACGCTGTCGTTGAAATCGAAACTGACAGACGTCAGTCTGGTTAATCTCCACCTCCTGCGGGAACCTGGTTCACCTGAACCAGATGTTTCTGGCCGTCGACCAAACCAGGAACCTGGTTCCCCTGAACCAGATGTTTCTGGCCCGTCGACCACACCAGAACCTGGTTCACCTGAACCAGATGTTTCTGGCCTGGTTCACCTAAACCAGGAACCTGGTTCACCTGAACCAGATGTTTCTGGCCTGTCGTCCCACACCAGGAACCTGGTTCACCTGAACCAGATGTTTCTGGCCTGTCGTCACACCAGGAACCTGGTTCACCTGAACCAGATGTTTCTGGCCTGTCGTCCACACCAGGAACCTGGTTCCCCTGAACCAGATGTTCTGGCCTGTCGTCCACACGAGGAACCTGGTTCACCTGAACCAGATGTTTCTGGCCTGTCGTCCAAACCAGGAACCTGGTTCACCTGAACCAGATGTTTCTGGCCTGTCGTCCAAACCAGGAACCTGGTTCACCTGAACCAGCTCATTTATTTCAGGGACGATTTTAATTCTTTTGTTATTCTCTTGTTGAAAAACGACACCACTCATGTACAGGAGTTTAGTGAAATAGTAAGAGATGAGCAGGACATGGAGAGACAGCAGGTTGTTGTTGTTTTTAAAGCCGTTTCCTCCGACAGTTTCATGTATAAAGCAGCTTCAGTCACAGTTCTGTGTTTTCAGTGTCGATGTTTCAGACTGACGTCTATATGTATGTCAGTAGTTTGTCAGTCGCTCATGTTGACTCCAATGGCGACAACAACTGCAACATCAGGTTTATTTTTTTTCCTTGTTTGTGTTTAAAGCATTTAGTGGTCAAATGTTGATTTCACTTTGAGAAATTGTCCTTAAAGTTTTGAAGAAAAAGATCAAAGAAAAATCTCTTTGAACGACTGTGATGAATGGAGCCGCATCATGAATAATACAGGAACATGTGAGTTAATTCTGCAGCTTCAGGACCAGTGTAATGGGCCCTAATGGCAGTTAAAGAGGAATTCTGTTTGCCTCTCTCTCTCCCTCTCTCGTTCCCTCCCTCTCTCTCTCTCTCTGGTCACTCTGCCAGGGCAGGAAGTAGAGCAGCCAGTAGTTTATGATATCAGACCACTTAAGCTGTGATGTAAATAATCTATTTTATTATTTTTTTAATGTTCAGTGAGTCACAGCCCTGCGTCTTTGGGTTGCGGCTCTTGGATCCAGATCCCAGTGAGGATTTTTTTTGGTAACTTTCGCGTCGGCTTACAGTGGAAGGGCGTTTCTCACTTTTATGCCGTCTCAGCACTTTATTGCATCTCTGTCGGTTCTGCAGGGATTAAAAAGAAACTTTTGCCAGAACTGGCCAGTGAAACTGTTCCCGAGCCGCCCTGCAGCCCGACGGCTCTCCACAGATCCCCGCGTATCGTGCAGCTCTTAAAACTTCACAATTACCTTCCACACGAACCTTCACTTTGGGATTAGCGGGCATTAAGTGTGAGGCGGCTCGTTGCCTCCCCCGTGCAGTCGTGATGTTTCTGATGTAAAGGTAGAGCGAGGTGGGAACCATAGAGGCTGTTTTCATTCCGTCCAGGATTGTCCCACGTCTGCGGTGCATATAGACGTAATCCTTACGTAACCCCTGCGCCGTGCGGCGGCGGCGCGGCGGCTTGTATTTTTAGCCGGCCGACAACGTGGTCGAGGTGGGTGTCGTTCTTTGGCCCGTCGTTCGCCTCTGTCATCGTCTGAATGTGGAGGCGACGCCGCGCGGTGCTGTGCGGCGCGGCGCCGCATCCAAGGTACTGGGATAAAGTAGGTCACCGTCTATCTTGTTGTTGTTGTTGTTACACGTTTGGAATAAGCGAGGATGTTTGCCTGCTGTGCTCTCCACGAAACGATACCCACGTCTGTCTCACGTAATACCCCCCCCCCAATACCCCCCCCACCCCCGGTGCAATAAAGCAAGAAACCAGATAGCTGCTGCTCTCGCCGACACCCTGAGCTGTTCCACTCTTCCTCTCAGACCACATTCTGCTCCTCCGGTTCTCTGAGTCAGTTCTCCTTAAATAAAAACTACGTTTAACTTACTGAGTGGAGTTCAGGGTCGTTGTTGTCGTTACCTGTTGTCGTTGTCGTTACCTGTTGTTGTTGTCGTTACCTGTTGTTGTTGTCGTTACCTGCTGTCGTTGTCGTTACCTGTTGTTGTTGTCATTACCTGTTGTCGTTGTCATTACCTGTTGTTGTTACCTGCTGTCGTTACCTGTTGTTGTTGTCGTTACCTGCTGTCATTACCTGTTGCCGTTGTCGTTACCTGTTGTCGTTACCTGTTGTCGTTGTCATTACCTGTTGTCGTTGTCGTTACCCGTTGTCATTACCTGTTGTCGTTGTCATTACCTGTTGTCGTTGTCGTTACCCGTTGTCATTACCTGTTGTCGTTGTCATTACCTGTTGTCGTTGCCTGTTGTCGTTACCTGTTGTTGTTGTCATTACCTGTTGTCGTTACCTGTTGTCGTTGTCATTACCTGTTGTCGTTACCTGTTGTCGTTGTCATTACCTGTTGTCGTTGTCGTTACCCGTTGTCATTACCTGTTGTCGTTGTCATTACCTGTTGTCGTTGTCGTTACCCGTTGTCATTACCTGTTGTCGTTGTCATTACCTGTTGTTTATGTCGTTACCCGTTGTCGTTACCCGTTGTCGTTACCTGTTGTCGTTGTCATTACCTGTTGTTTATGTCGTTACCTGTTGTCGTTACCTGTTGTCGTTTGTATAAAACAAGACTTGGTATAATTCACGACAGGCTGTGAATATTCAAAGTTTTTTGTTTTTAAACCCTTTTTTCCTGAATCAGTTTGTACTGGAGTGTTTTATCAAGTTTTTTTTCCATGTGTTTGCCTCTAAAAGCTAAAAGCTAAAAGCTAAAGGCTAAAAGAAAGCCTGGTCGTTTCCTCTGGATTCCAGATCAATATGTCAGAGACCACGTGTCCCACTTCCTGTGTTCTGGGTGTTTCGCTCACGTTTTGCACTGGGAATGTCCCGGGAGCCCTGATTGGTCCGTTGCGTCTGTCCTGGTCCGGACGTTGGACTTGGACCGTCGGACCCAGTGTGTGCAGATGTTTCCCTCAGAGCAGCTGCGTCCAGTCTCACACCGTTAACACTTCAGTACGTCAACAAATCAATAAAAAAAGATCCGGTTCACACTAAACTGAACTGAGCTGAACGGCTGCTGGAGCTTTTTTCTCTTTGACACAAGTTTCACAACAAGTCAGCTGTGAACTAAATGTCCTTTATGAAGGACGGAGTGTTGGACCGAGACGTCAGTGAGAACTGGTCCAGGAAGTCCTCTGGTCCCTGCTGCGGTACATGAACCAGGAACAGACCAGGAACCTGGTTCAGGTGAACCAGGAACCTGGTTCACCTGAACCAGATGTTTCTGGCCTGTCGTTCACCTGAACCAGATGTTTCTGGCCTGTCGTCCACACCAGAACCTGGTTCAGGTGAACCAGATGTTTCTGGCCTGTCGTCCACACCAGAACCTGGTTCACCTGAACCAGATGTTTCTGGCCTGTCGTCCACACCAGAACCTGGTTCACCTGAACCAGATGTTTCTGGCCTGTCGTTCACCTGAACCAGATGTTTCTGGCCTGTCGTCCACACCAGAACCTGGTTCAGGTGAACCAGATGTTTCTGGCCTGTCGTCCACACCAGAACCTGGTTCACCTGAACCAGATGTTTCTGGCCTGTCGTCCACACCAGAACCTGGTTCACCTGAACCAGATGTTTCTGGCCTGTCTTCCACACCAGGAACCTGGTTCAGGTGAACCAGGAACCTGGTTCAGGTGAACCAGATGTTTCTGGCCTGTCGTCCACACCAGAACCTGGTTCAGGTGAACCAGATGTTTCTGGCCTGTCGTCCACACCAGAACCTGGTTCAGGTGAACCAGATGTTTCTGGCCTGTCGTCCACACCAGAACCTGGTTCAGGTGAACCAGATGTTTCTGGCCTGTCGTCCACACCAGAACCTGGTTCACCTGAACCAGATGTTTCTGGCCTGTCGTCCACACCAGAACCTGGTTCACCTGAACCAGATGTTTCTGGCCTGTCGTCCACACCAGAACCTGGTTCACCTGAACCAGATGTTTCTGGCCTGTCGTCCACACCAGAACCTGGTTCAGGTGAACCAGATGTTTCTGGCCTGTCGTCCACACCAGAACCTGGTTCACCTGAACCAGATGTTTCTGGCCTGTCGTCCACACCAGAACCTGGTTCAGGTGAACCAGATGTTTCTGGCCTGTCGTCCACACCAGAACCTGGTTCAGGTGAACCAGATGTTTCTGGCCTGTCGTCCACACCAGAACCTGGTTCAGGTGAACCAGATGTTTCTGGCCTGTCGTCCACACCAGGCGGTTTTAGAAGCGTGAAAACTGTTTTTTTTTTAACACGGGTCCCAGAGTGGGGAAATTCTAAAACCCCGGCTCGTGCCGTCCATGTGTACTACATGTGTACTTCATGTGTACTTCATGTGTACTACATGTGTACTACATGTGTACTACATGTGTACTACATGTGTACTACATGTGTACTACATGTCCTGGATGAACGAGAAGTCCAGGTCTTGTTTCCTCAGACATCACGACTGTCTCCTCATGGTTCTCACGGGGAACAATTGATGAGGTGGGATGCGTCTGTAATCTGATTACTGGAGCCGGAACACAGTGAAGCAGCATTTCCTCACCGTCTGACCGTCAAAAGAAAGAGCGGCACATTGCTCTGTGTTTATGAGTGCCGCTGACCCTGTGATGATCACTTCATTATGTCGATTGCGTAACAAACGTTGATTCCAAACACTCATAACCACTTATTGGATTAACAAAAAAATGAGCTCTGGTCTCCTTCGTGGAGAGAAACTGTTCCGTCTGCTGCAGCATGAAGTCTTAATCCACGTCACTTTGATGTCACATGTTATTGGCCTGTGTTTTATTTCTCACCAGGAAACATCAGCCCTCGTTCATATGGAGCTTTTCAACACGTCTTCTTTACAATTTAGCATGTTTGACCTCTGACATTGATTGATAATAAATCATTATCCAAATAGTGAATTCAGAGTTGATCCCAGCTGATTCTGGGCCCATTTACTGTCAGATCACGTTTAACTTCTTTTTTTTAAAGGAGATTTAAGTCGGGTATTTTCTTATATGTGTCGTCAGGCTGTCCCTAGACTGTCCTCCTCTCATGGACAGTGGTCTGTCCTCAACATGTCAACTGGTAGGTTTACTGTGGTTGGGGGGGGGGGGGGGGGTACCTCGCTGGATTCGCTGGATTATGTTGAAGACATGTTGTAAAATGTGCAGCCGTTATCAAATAATACCATTTGCCAGATAACAGGTGAAAATGTGGGCATTATTGTAGCTCAGCTGTTTGTCGGTCAAATCTTTTTACAAATTCTAATACAGACGAGACGGTTTTTGCAGATTTAGGTTGACATTGACAGTCTGACTTTGGACAGATGGATTAAAACACAGAGACAATAATGTCCCCAGAACAGTGTCCTCGTGTCTGAAGTCCAAAAAATGAAAATGGACGATCCCCTGCCAAGCTCACGAAACAGAAAGTCGCTGTGAGTGTCAGTAGTTCTTTTGGCTGGAGGCCGTCTGTGGTGACGAGGTGAGCTGGAGGCCGTAACAGTCCGTCGTGAGGACGTGACGGCAGCTGGAGTTCAGCGTCGGACAGCTTTATTTAACCCTTTCCCCCCCCGGGCGAGTGCGTTAAGACACGCCAACACACCCTTCTAATTAGACCTCTCTTCCCACGCCCTCTGACTGCATTCAGCTGGAATCGCTGGCCTTGTCACAATCACTTACTCACAATTAAACTGAGGCGAAACGTTGGGGTTTACAAAACCTGGTTGTAATAAAAAACGGCCCATCCAGTGAGAAACGCTCGCCAGCGTAGGGGGAATTCTGACTCCGAGTGAAAAGTTGAACGCGGTCAGTGTGAACGGCGTGGACGTTTGTTCCAGTGAGACCTTCCGTTCCTCCCGAGGGCCACGTTTCAATTGAAACTCCAGAGACACGCTAATGTCTTAAAGCTTGACTTGTACCGTGAGAGAACCTTGAGCTTTGCTCCTCAATTACATACTGAGTTAATTAAACAAGTCATGAAAATCACCTCCGTCGCTCTGGACTTGTAATGGAACAGGCAGCAGGGAGACACTGAGACATTGTCCTGTTTTTCTTTTTGTCTTTGTCTCGTGGGCTCTTGTTTCAAATGTTCAAATGATCCCAAACATGATGGTGAACATCTTAATTATTGTTAAAATGAGACTTTCTTCATCCTCCTATCCTTTTAAACCAGTGTTTTTCATCCACTGTTCCGCGAGATCTGGTCAGGTGAGTCGTGGGAAATTATCACATTTCACATTATTTTCTAAAAAAGCCTTTGCTCTCACAGCGACAGTGTGTTGCAGAGTAATCATGTATAAATACTCTTCGCCACTAGAGGGCAGCACAGAACTTTGCCGGTGAAATGTAAAGTGACAGACGTCAGTGTGGTTCATCTCCACCTCCTGCTACCATCTTGTATCAAAGTACTGTGTCAGTGACAGTGATGGAGAAGTTTTTGAAAAGGAAGAATGTGAACCAGGATCTCAGCTCTTCATCCATCAGGTCCAGGTTTCACACTGAGGGAGGCACTATTAAAAAAAGTCCTTGATTCCTGTTGATAAAACTTTGATGAGAATGACTTTGATGTCTTTGATGAGAATGACTTTGATGTCTTTGATGAGAAAGACTTTATATTGTTAATAGAGGCTACACAGTTTCACATTTTGAACATTTCAGGGTGGTGGTGTGCCTCTAGATGTTTCCAGAGAAAAAAGTGTGTCTTGCTCTAAAAAAGGTAGAAAAACCCTGATTTAACCGTCCCTTAGCGTGTGTTGCACGGCGGCGTCCTTCCCTCCGGTGTGTCCTCAGGTAGATTACCCGGTGCCGTCCGGGGCGACACGCCCTTCGCCGGATAGACTGAGAAAAGTATTGTTTTGGCTTTTATCGCTCGCCTCCGCGGTCTCCGCCGCGACACAAAGCTCTTAAGCCCGGCTTTTTCCCCGTGGCGGGGGCCTGTAATTGAGGGCTTGGCGTGAACGCCTTTTTTAAAATGCACACTCAGGTCTGTGCAGGCGGCGAGACTCTAACTGTCCTTCAGTCCTGAGAGTCGGGGGAAAAGGTCTGACGGCCCCCAAACTGTGGTAGCGAGTCACATATTACCCTTGTCTTCCGGGTGTCCTTCTCCTCACCCCCCCCCCCCCCCTCAGGAAGATTTATAGCTCCAGGGTCTGTTTTTTTATTGTGCTGCCAATGCAAGGACACGAGAACCGTCTGTCCCTGCCACCACAGGACTTGTTGATTGCAACTCTGTTTTTCCCCGTCTGAATAAGTCTCTGAACAAACTGCAAATTGTTCAAAATTCTGCTGCCGGACTTCTAACAGGTGCACCTCGGAGGTCTTATCGGCGCTCCGTTGGCTCCCGGTAAAATTCAGGATTGATTTTAAGGTCCTAGTGCTGACTTTCAGAGCTTTAAAGTCCCAGTGAAATGAAGGTTCCACCTCCAAAACACTCTGGTGTCGCTTCTAGAACATTTTCCTGCTAACTGGCTGAAGGGTAAAATGTTAAAACACGGCAATCTGCGAGAAAATAGCCGATAAACGGCGCTATTTCCTCTGCTGGGCGGAGCTTCTGACAATAATAGAGTGACATCACGAGTTGTGCACACGCCCAAGTTGTGTTTACATTATGGAGGATCAGAGTTTTGACCACGAAGAGGCTGAATTGAACCAGATTTCATCATCATGGTCATTTCAAACCCAGTGATTGATGAAGAAGACACAGAAGGTGGTTCTGCCATCGGTGACCCCGTCTGGAACATGTTTGAGGAAGCAGAAGACGCTTCGTCCTCCATTCGTCCTCGTCTCCTCGCCTCAGCAGCCGCCACTTTTCACCTTTGAGGCTTTGAGGCTCCGGACTTTTGGCAGAACGTCCGGCTTCCTGGATCAAACACGTCCAAGAGCTTTTCCCACTTCGGAATCACCGAAGATGAGTCGAGGTGTTACTTGATCGTCTACTAGCTACCCGAGCTAGCATCTCCCGCCGCCCGTGCTCCTTTCCTCCTCTCTCTGGTCTCTTCCAGGCTCAATCTTTCATCAAGGCTCATAAAACGCAGACTATAACTTCAAAACACTGTAAAAACTTGGATATTTAAGAGGAAACAAGCCAATATAAACACAACAGATCGAGATCTGCACAACTCGTGATGTCACACATAGGCTCCGCCCACAAAGAAGAAGGATTCCCCCAATTTCGTCTGCTGGAGATTCAAAATTCAAATAACTTTGTTATGCGACAACAGTGGTGGGGCAGAGTCGGAGGAACCTTACAAGTAGAACCCCAACTATCGTTTTTTGCAAAGTAGTGTTTTACACTTCACTAGGACTTGAAACGGTTCGGCCCCACTGGACATCCTGGACCTTTTGAAGCCGTCCTCTTCGGTCGCCTGGCCAGAACCTTGCTTGAAGTCCCTAAGACTCATTATAAGACCCGAGGGGACCCGTCTTGTCCCCAGACTGTGGGACGCTCTGCCCCCGTCTCTGCGCCGGGCAGACTCTGGTGTCTCGTTTAAAAAGGACCTGAAAACATGTTTATTTAGGAGCTTTTGGTTGATGGGTTTCCACTAGTGTCACTTTAATTCTACACATGTCTATACATTTTATATTGTCGTTTGACCTTTTCTCCTGTACGGCACTTTGTGATTTTATCCGTGAAAAGCGCTTTATAAATAAACTTGACTTACTTACGCAACCAAAAGTGACCCTCCCCTCCCCGTCCCTCCTGTTTCCCGTCTGCTTCAGGCGCTCGGCGGTCGGTGATGGGACATGATGGAGGACAAAGGCCCCCGTGTCGCCGACTACTTCGTGGTGGCCGGCCTGACGGACCCGTCCAAGCCGCTGGACCAGGAGATCCACTTTGACGACGTGTGCCACAAGACGGCCAAGCCCAAGGCGCCCATCACCGACGTGACGCTGGTGATCCGCTCGCTGGGCGAGGAGACGCCGCCGGGGTTCACCTGCATCGAGACCACGCCCAGCGGCCAGTCGGCCGACCTCAACAACGGCGGCCTCATGGCGCCGCAGATATTCCTGTGCTACCGGCGAGGCCGCGACAAGCCGCCGCTCACCGACCTGGGGTAAGTGCAAGGCAGCGCCACGAGCCAGGGTCTCCAGCAGATCACAGTTTCAAGGTTTATTTGCCTTTGCACTGACTTTTGCTTTCTTCTAAAATTGATGACTCGGCACTTTTCGTATTGCAAATAGCATTAAAAAACCCAACATTGTAGAACTGGTGCATGAGAATCACTGTACGTACCAACGATGCTTCTGTCCCTGTCTTAACCAGCGTCTGACACACTAATAATCTTAGTTATTAGTCGTTCCCTGCAGGTTTATACACCGAACCCTCAATCGTCAATCTTAACTTTAACTTAACCACGACCTTTGCAAGAAGTTCAATTCACTTCAGATTGAAGGTTTAGATGAGAGGACAACCAGTGACGTGACCATCAAATCCACATTCTCCCTTACAATGTGGGTTTAAATGAATATATGTGTGACGAGAGCAAATTTCTTTCAGCTGAAAAAAGACAAGAAAACTCAGCTCACACATGCAGCCCATTATCAGAGAGCAGAGTCAGCCCCGCTGCAGCGGCTCTGCCGGGAACGTGGAAGAAAAAAAGCCGGTGAATAGACGGGATGATGAAACAGTTCAGACAGTTCATTCTGTGGGAGACACAATGTGCCGGGCAGATTTCACGGGAATTCACGCGAGAGTTTCTGAGTCATTTTTTTTTTTTTTTTACAAAATGCCACGCATGTCGTCCTCGTGGTCTCTGTGCTTCGAGCGAGACGCAGAATCTCAGCCGGCGTGAATGTTCGTCACGTCAATGTTGTGTGTGTGTGTGTGTGTGGTTTGTCCCCTGGATGTGTCCTCCTGCTTCCTGCTAGCGTTAGCGTTAGCGAGGTGAAGCGTGAAGCGGCAGCCCAGCGAAGCTGCAGAGTTCACGACTTTGACAAAGTGCTCCGCTCTGCCTGAGAACCCCCGCCGCAGCGGTTCTCCGTCTCGCCTCGCAGCCGCTGCGATTCAGTGACAAACAGTGAGAGCGAGGCGCCGTCCTCAGTTCACGTCGAAACCAGCCGGCGCCGTTTGTCCGGTCGGCCGCCGCCTCGGGCCGGCGGGAGGCGAGTGGTGACGACGGCGAGGAGGCTGCTAGCGCCTCGCTTATCTGGCACTCTGCTCATGTCAGCAGCTCCTCTGTGTGTGTGTGAGTGTGTGAGTGTGTGTGTGTGTGTGTGAGTGTGTGAACAAGCATATATCAGTTCACATGTGTTTTATTCCTTTTCTCTTTCACCGGGGGGAAATGATCACTGAGTGTTTGTCCTCTGGTCTCGGGTCAGTTCAACCTTTTAATCCAGTGTTTTTTCAACCACTGGTGTTTCCTCCAGATCGTCAGCTGAGTCGTGGGAAATGATCACATTTCACATTATTTTCTAAAAAAATCATGTGCTCTCACAGCGACAGCGTGTTGCAGAGTAATCATGTATAAATACTCTTCACTACTAGAGGGCAGCACAGAACTTTGCCGGTGAAATGTAAAGTGACAGACGTCAGTGTGGTTCATCTCCACCTCCTGCTACCATCTTGTATCAAAGTACTGTGTCAGTGACAGTGATGGAGAAGTTTTTGAAAAGGAAGAATGTGAACCAGGATCTCAGCTCTTCATCCATCAGGTCCAGGTTTCACACTGACGGAGGCACTATTAAAAAAAAGTCCTTGCTTTCTGGATTTACTGGATTCCTGTTGATAAAACTTTGATGAGAATGACTTTGATGTCTTTGATTAGAATGACTTTGATGTCTTTGATGAGAATGACTTTATATTGTTAATAGAGGTGAACTCCTACCGTGACGTGACGCCTCAGTGGACGGCTAAGAGGGGGCGGAGCTAACTCCGTGACTATGAAGCTCACGAGCACGGAGTTATGGTCATGTGATCACCAGGCACTTTTCAGTAATTATTTATTTTTTCTAACGGAGTGGAATTATTTGTAGTGGGAAATGTTTTTTGTTTATTTCAGTAGAAAAATTGAGCGTCCTTTTAAAGAAAGGAGGTGAATATTTATTTTCATTGCTGTGATTGGTTGAGGGAAGTCGTCCCACACCCGGGGGGGAGGGGCTTACCCTTTGAAGGTGTACAGACAAACGTATGTGTCGTATGTTGTCTTGTTGAAAAGGGAAAGAGAAAAGGTGTATATTTGCTGTTGTGAGTGACTCGAGGGCGCCGTCGGCGTCGGTGTCCCCCAGGGTCCTGTACGAGTGGAAGGAGCGTCTGAAGCAGGGCTGCCACCTCGTCCAGACCACGCCCTCCGGCCGGCCGGCCAACGTCAGCGGCAACTCCTCCCAGCGCATCTACGTCACCTACCGCCGGGCGCCGGACGGACAGCCGCACGCCGCCCTGGCCGTCACCGACGTCTGCATCATCATCCCGAGCAAGGGGGAGGCGCCGCCGCACACCTTCTGCAAGGTGGACAAGAACCTGAACAGCAGCATGGTGAGGCTCCGCTCAGTCTGAGGACTAAACCGGTGACCGGGACTCAACTAGTTGCCTGAAAGGTGTGCAAGTGTCGGAATAGGACGTAGTTTACAAAATGGGTTGGACAAAAATCAGAGTCACAATTATTTTGGGCAATTTTGAAATCAGGATTACGTCTTTGAATGTGGAGCAGCATTTATTTGAACGTGTTTTAAAAAAAAAAGACTCTCCTGTTAAATATATAAAAATTTCATTTCATTTGATTATTTATTTCATTAATTTAAAACAATGCAACAACAGCATTTCATATGAATGAAAAATATCTTGTAACGTAGTGAAAAATAAACTGTTCAGCAAGTAAATAAGTAGCAAGAAGTTAATAAGTTTAGTTCCTACTGTAATGAATTTAGCTTCTCTAAAACTTCCACCAGCTGAGAAAAAACGCCTTTTCTACGTCACTGCAGAGCTTCAGCTCCTGACGGAGGCTTTATCTCGGTGCTCCTTACAAACTGCTCCACCCGTCAGATTTACCAACTTACTTTTCGTTGCGTAGTGAAAAGAGTTGATCTACTTTCTGCTTTGATGTTCGGAGCCACCGTTAGCGCTACTTAGCCTTAAACTGACACGTGACCTGAGCCGCTGGTGGAACACGACGTTATTATATAATCAGTGTGTGAAACCATACATTCAGAACCGTTTCGGGAAATTTAAAAGTAGCTCCTTAGCACTAAGGAGCTAGCGCTAAGGAGCTAGCGCCGGCGCGTTCGGGTTAAATGTGTCGTCACTTACTTCTGAGTGGCGCTGCACCGGAAACACCACGTTATCATACACACATTATTTTTATAATCACTCTTTAAGCCGAATGCTTAATTTTTTTTAACAATTCCAGAAACATTTTGGTTTATTTTTTTAATTCCACGCATTAATCTGATTGATCCTGATTTCTTTTGTCGGTGGTTCTGATGGAGGCGCCGGAGGTACGTCCAGTGTCAGGGTTCGTGGACTCAAATACACGGCAGACAAGAAGCTCAGTTCAAAAGTGTTTTATTCTCAAAAAAACACAGCAGAAGCAAAGTCAGACAGTCCAAGATCAAAACCAGTGCAGGGTGATGGAGGAGGAAATCCAGGAGGAGAAGTCGGGTAGGCAGGAGGTCGAAAACACAAACAACACGAGGAAAAAATGGCGGGTATGAATGGTGTGAGAACGCAGACGAACTGGCAACCGGAGCTACAAGAGAGGAGAACTAAATACACACACTGATGACAATAACAAACAGCTGTGAGCAGGAGGAGGAAGCAAAGGGGCGGAGCTAAGGGGAACACAGGGGCGGAGCTAAAGGGAACAGATGGGTGGAGCTAAATTGAACAGAGGGGCGGAGCTAAAGGGAACAGAGGGGCGGGGCTAAAGGGAACAGATGGGCGGAGCTAAATGAAACAGAGGGGCGGAGCTAAGTGGAACACAGGGGCAGAGCTAAAGGGAACAGATGGGCGGAGCTAAAGGAAACAGAGGGGCGGAGCTAAGTGGAACACAGGGGCAGAGCTAAAGGGAACAGATGGGCGGAGCTAAAGGAAACAGAGGGGCGGAGCTAAGGGGAACACAGGGGCGGGGCTGAGGGGGACATGGGGGCGGAGCTAAGGGGAACACAGGGGCGGAGCTGAGGGGAACATGGGGCCGAGCTGAGGGGAACACGGGGGCGGAGCTGAGGGGAACATGGGGGCCGAGCTAAGGGGAAAAAAATCTGCAAGTGTGTCGTTGAAGTAAAGCTGACGTAGGCCAAAGTCCAAAAAAACCCAAATATAAGCAAACACGTACTTGGAAACAGCGGCGTTATGTGCAGTGAGGTAGGACTGTTACTGGTTCGTGTGTTTGATCTGAGCAGTGATGGTGAATGTCTTACTGCTGGTTTAACTCCCAGCGTTTCCCACTGCTGTCTCTTCCAGTGGGGCTCCTCCGTCTTCCTGTGTTACAAGAAGTCTGTGGCGAAAACCAACACCATCGCTTACAAAGCAGGTACGTCTGTCATGGTCGCCATGACGACCAGTCCAGGTCCTGGTCCTCCCTCCTTCCCTCCCTCCCTCTGCTGAACTCTGGGTTTAGAGGAGATTTTAGAGGATTTTAGACGAGTGACCTGAGGTTTTCTGTTGAAAGGACGAAACGCAGCATGAGGACTTCCTGCTGCACTTCACAGTGATTATCAGATAACCCTAGTTCCACATCAAAGGGTTCAAAGGGTTTATGTTCCACGTCAGGGTTTGTTCACAACAGCCTGCAGACGTTGCTGCTGGCAGACTGGCTGACGGAGGTTTTGCTGAAGGTGCAGCAGACGGTGAATGAAAGATCCTATCTGGTGACGCTTCGGCTGACTCAGCGCTCCGAGAGGAGGAGTTCAGACGTGGTGGTCCAATTCCTGAAATTACAATTAAAAAAGAGGTTTTTATCCATCTTCACCTCCTCCTCCTCCTCCATCTTCACCTCCTCCTCCTTCTTCACCTCCACCTCCTCCTTCTTCACCTCCTTGTATTCAAAGTTTCCAGCTCCTCCTTGATCCTCCTCTATTAGAATATTGATCCCAGGAGCTGCATTCAGAATCTGCTGTGTCTGTGTGAGCTGGACTGGCTCCGCCCACACACACGCCCATCTATGGGAAGAGGAGTAGGTACTTCCTCTCGTGGCGCCATGTGCCAGAGCAGAGCTGCCTGATTGTGGGAGGAGTCAAAGGGGGAGGAGCCTACCTTGATTGTGATTGGCTGAACCGCTGATGACATCATATAGGGTTTGATTTCTGGAGACGGTCAGTACTGCTGGAGAACCTTTAGGAAGTGGTTCCAGGTACAGACGGTCAGTACTGCTGGAGAACCTTTAGGAAGTGGTTCCAGGGACAGACGGTCAGTACTGCTGGAGAACCTTTAGGAAGTGGTTCCAGGTACAGACGGTCAGTACTGCTGGAGAACCTTTAGGAAGTGGTTCCAGGTACAGACGGTCAGTACTGCTGGAGAACCTTTAGGAAGTGGTTCCAGGGACAGACGGTCAGTACTGCTGGAGAACCTTTAGGAAGTGGTTCCAGGGACAGACGGTCAGTACTGCTGGAGAACCTCTAGGAAGTGGTTCCAGGTACAGACGGTCAGTACTGCTGGAGAACCTTTAGGAAGTGGTTCCAGGTACAGACGGTCAGTACTGCTGGAGAACCTTTAGGAAGTGGTTCCAGGTACAGACGGTCAGTACTGCTGGAGAACCTTTAGGAAGTGGTTCCAGGGACAGACGGTCAGTACTGCTGGAGAACCTCTAGGAAGTGGTTCCAGGGACAGACAGTCAGTACTGCTGGAGAACCTCTAGGAAGTGGTTCCAGGTACAGACGGTCAGTACTGCTGGAGAACCTTTAGGAAGTGGTTCCAGGTACAGACGGTCAGTACTGCTGGAGAACCTTTAGGAAGTGGTTCCAGGTACAGACGGTCAGTACTGCTGGAGAACCTTTAGGAAGTGGTTCCAGGGACAGACGGTCAGTACTGCTGGAGAACCTTTAGGAAGTGGTTCCAGGGACAGACGGTCAGTACTGCTGGAGAACCTCTAGGAAGTGGTTCCAGGTACAGACGGTCAGTACTGCTGGAGAACCTTTAGGAAGTGGTTCCAGGTACAGACGGTCAGTACTGCTGGAGAACCTTTAGGAAGTGGTTCCAGGTACAGACGGTCAGTACTGCTGGAGAACCTTTAGGAAGTGGTTCCAGGGACAGACGGTCAGTACTGCTGGAGAACCTCTAGGAAGTGGTTCCAGGGACAGACAGTCAGTACTGCTGGAGAACCTCTAGGAAGTGGTTCCAGGTACAGACGGTCAGTACTGCTGGAGAACCTTTAGGAAGTGGTTCCAGGTACAGACGGTCAGTACTGCTGGAGAACCTTTAGGAAGTGGTTCCAGGGACAGACGGTCAGTACTGCTGGAGAACCTCTAGGAAGTGGTTCCAGGGACAGACAGTCAGTACTGCTGGAGAACCTCTAGGAAGTGGTTCCAGGTACAGACGGTCAGTACTGCTGGAGAACCTTTAGGAAGTGGTTCCAGGTACAGACGGTCAGTACTGCTGGAGAACCTTTAGGAAGTGGTTCCAGGTACAGACGGTCAGTACTGCTGGAGAACCTTTAGGAAGTGGTTCCAGGTACAGACGGTCAGTACTGCTGGAGAACCTTTAGGAAGTGGTTCCAGGTACAGACGGTCAGTACTGCTGGAGAACCTTTAGGAAGTGGTTCCAGGTATAAAGACGGTCAGTACTGCTGGAGAACCTTTAGGAAGTGGTTCCAGGTACAGACGGTCAGTACTGCTGGAGAACCTTTAGGAAGTGGTTCCAGGTATAAAGACGGTCAGTACTGCTGGAGAACCTTTAGGAAGTGGTTCCAGGTATATAGACGGTCAGTACTGCTGGAGAACCTTTAGGAAGTGGTTCCAGGTACAGACGGTCAGTACTGCTGGAGAACCTTTAGGAAGTGGTTCCAGGTACAGACGGTCAGTACTGCTGGAGAACCTTCAGGAAGTGGTTCCAGGTACAGACGGTCAGTACTGCTGGAGAACCTTTAGGAAGTGGTTCCAGGGACAGACGGTCAGTACTGCTGGAGAACCTTTCGGAGGAACATTTTATATAACATGACCTTTAATGGCGGTCCGTCGTGAGACATGGAGTCTGAATCAGACGTTCGTCCTTCTCGTCCCACTGAAGCTAGATTAAAATGACACGAGGGACATTAGAACGCCAACTGGCTGTTTGTGTTCCTCAAATCGTTCCTGGAGTCATTTCTGAAAATGGCGTCGACTCGGGGAAACGTTTCTATCAGGGGATTTGATTTAACATCAAAAGCGTCCGCTGGCAGAGAGAATTCCACATCAACTGAAGCAGAAAATGTTGCGAGTAAATAAAAAAAATAAACGTCAACAAAAGACTGAATTGATTTTTATCCTTGAGTTCTGCTTGTTTCGTGAAGCGATGGTACAGAAAAGATGTAGTTTTCCAGGGTTGCGGTTGGGTTGAATGTTTATATATATTTTTACGTATATATAATTATTATATTTTTTTTAATTAAACACACATATGAAAATATGCAGTATGGTTCTATGTGAACCATAAAAGGGGAGAATAGAAGAGATAAGAAGGTACAAGATGTTCATAGAACTTACTTTGTAGATAATAAGATATTAAGTTAACGTGATATTGCTCACGGCCAAATATCCAGATGTTTATTATCTTAATAACCTAAGAAAAATCAAGCAACATCCAGATGTTATGATAATGTGGCTCATCAAAGATGCAAGTTTTTTTTGGTTTTATGTTGTATTTCACTTTTTCAAGTATAAATATGTGTTTCTTATTTCAACACAAACATTAAGGGAATTTGTGTTCATATATAAATAATAAATCCCACACATTTGTAAGAAACATTGGATTTTTTAAATTTTTTTAATAAACACTGGTCGTCTATTTTATTGTTTCTTTTTTCTTTCTTTATTCTTTATTAAATAAACACTACAATGAAGTACACACACCTTTTAATGTGGAGCTACGTCACTACTACACCCTTAAAACACTTCTAGCTCCACGGCTCTCATCTAAAAATGCAGCAAAAAGAAAAAGCACATTTTATTTTTTTTGTTTTTTTCCGTAAGAAACATTTGTAGCGTGAGCAACTGGACACCACATCTGGTTTACGTTTGTTAAATAAATAAATAAAACCACTAAACTAAACTAAAAGGTGCCAAATTAGACATGTTTTGATATTCAGAACTTTTCTCGGTGACGTTCCAGAGGTTATCCAGATGTTATGAGACGTTTCCAGTGGGGTCGCGGTTCATTCTGAGCACATCTGTATGAGGCGTTCACATCTGTATGAGCTGGTGGTTGGAGGGGTGGAGCTCCAGACTGAACCCTGTGTGTGTTGCCCCCCCCCCCCCCCCCCCCCAGGTCTGTTCAGCAGGTACCCGGAGGAGGACTACGAGTCCTTCCCCCTGCCGGAGTCCGTCCCCCTCTTCTGCTTGCCCATGGGCGCCACCATGGAGTGCTGGCCGCCCAACACCAGCTTCTCCCTGCCCGTCTTCTCCACCTTCGTCCTCACCGGAGCCTCGGGGGAGAAGGTGAGGCGGGCGGACGCTCTCGCTTTCCTCCCGGCGGGGAGCGAGGGGGGGGGGGGCACTGTTACAGCCCCCAAAGACTCTTTGTGAAGCCGTAAGAACAAGACCAAAGTTCAGCCAGCTGCACAAATTAATGCTTTTTCTGCAGAACTGGTCATACTGGTCATAAGGAGCCGCCGAGCTCACAGGCCACGCCCCCTCGCAGCAGGCCACGCCCCCTCGCAGCAGCCACACGTCTCTGAAGTTGCGCTTTAACTTTTCAGCTGCTCACTTTCTTCCTCTCCTCCTGTCAGAAACTTTCCTCTGAACTGTTTCATAAGAAGAGAGATTTGAAAGGAGCCGCCCTGTTGGTCTGGTTTAACCTGCAGGAGCTGCGTGATGCGTTCAGGTGCATCACGTAAATCTGCGCACTGACACTTTAACGAGCTGCAGCGCTGAGAGAGTAACGATGCTAGAAGCTAAATGTGATTAAAACATGACTGATGGTGATGAGAGAGCTGGAACTCAGGTATCGTTTCCCCCCCAGTCTTTAGTGCAGGTATCATTTCCCCCCCAGTCTTTAGTGCAGGTATCGTTTCTCCCCCAGTCTTTACTGCAGGTGTCGTTTCCCCCCCAGTCTTTACTGCAGGTGTCGTTTCCCCCCCAGTCTTTACTGCAGGTATCGTTTCCCCCCCAGTCTTTAGTGCAGGTATCGTTTCCCCCCAGTCTTTACTGCAGGTATCGTTTCTCCCCCAGTCTTTACTGCAGGTATCGTTTCCCCCCCAGTCTTTAGTGCAGGTATCGTTTCCCCCCCAGTCTTTAGTGCAGGTATCGTTTCCCCCCAGTCTTTACTGCAGGTATCGTTTCTCCCCCAGTCTTTAGTGCAGGTATCGTTTCCCCCCCAGTCTTTAGTGCAGGTATCGTTTCCCCCCCAGTCTTTACTGCAGGTATCGTTTCCCCCCAGTCTTTACTGCAGGTATCGTTTCCCCCCCAGTCTTTAGTGCAGGTATCGTTTCTCCCCCAGTCTTTACTGCAGGTATCGTTTCCCCCCCAGTCTTTACTGCAGGTATCGTTTCTCCCCCAGTCTTTACTGCAGGTATCGTTTCTCCCCCAGTCTTTACTGCAGGTATCGTTTCCCCCCCAGTCTTTACTGCAGGTATCGTTTCTCCCCCAGTCTTTACTGCAGGTATCGTTTCTCCCCCAGTCTTTACTGCAGGTATCGTTTCCCCCCCAGTCTTTACTGCAGGTATCGTTTCTCCCCCAGTCTTTACTGCAGGTATCGTTTCCCCCCCAGTCTTTACTGCAGGTATCGTTTTCCCCCCCAGTCTTTAGTGCAGGTATCGTTTCCCCCCAGTCTTTAGTGCAGGTATCGTTTTCCCCCCCAATCGTTTTCCTCTCAGTCTTTAAGGGTTCAAACTCCGTCCTCTCTACCGCTGTAGGTCTACGGTGCTGCCATCCAGTTCTACGAGCCTTTCCCTCCAGAGTGCCTGACCGACCAGCAGCGCTCCCAGCTGGGCCTGCTGGGCCCAGACCCTCCCCCCCTCCCCCTCCCCCCCCCGCCGCCGCCGCCGGGCGACGCCGGCGGCACGCCGCCCGGCGGCGGGGGGGAGGCGCCGTCGGTCCACACCAACAAGTGCATCTGCCTGCTCTCCCACTGGCCCTTCTTCGACGCCTTCCGCAAGTTCCTCACCTTCCTCTATCGCTACTCCATCTCCGGGCCTCACGCCCTGCCCATCGAGAAGTGAGTCCTGCTTTGCTCCGCCTTGCTTTCACCTACATTACGTACCGACCCGGCGCTCCCGCTGCTCGGCTACGTCAACCACGTCAGCCGTGATGTGATTGACCAGGTTGAAACTATATTAAGCAGCAAGTGAACACGTCGTTCTTAATATTGATGTTCTTGATGTTTACTTACTTAATTGAGACGCAGCCGAGCCTTTCAGAGGGGGTGGGGGTAAGATGGAGGGCTGGGGGGGAGAATTGAGACACAGCCGAGCCTTTCAGAGGGGGGAGGGGGTTAGATGGAGGGCTGGGGGGGAGAATTGAGACGCAGCCGAGCCTTTTAGAGGGGGGTGGGGGTAAGATGGAGGGCTGAAGGGGAGAATTGAGACGCAGCCGAGCCTTTTAGAGGGGGGTGGGGGTAAGATGGAGGGCTGGGGGGGAGAATTGAGACGCAGCCGAGCCTTTCAGAGGGGGTGGGGGTAAGATGAAGGGCGGAGGGGGAGAATTGAGACACAGCCGAGCCTTTCAGAGGGGGTGGGGATACGATGGAGGGCTGAGGGGGAGAATTGAGACACAGCCGAGCCTTTCAGAGGGGGTGGGGGTAAGATGAAGGGCTGGGGGGGAGAATTGAGACACAGCCGAGCCTTTCAGAGGGGGTGGGGGTAAGATGAAGGGCTGAAGGGGAGAATTGAGACGCAGCCGAAGAACCAGAGTTCACCCCCCGGCAGGGTTTTTCGATCACGACCTTTGACCTCTGCCGACTCCTCCACTGCTCTCCTCCACTGTTCTCCTCCACTGCTCTCCTCCGCTGTTCTCCTCCACTGTTCTCCTCCACTGGTTCTCCACCGGTTGTTCTTCCTCTCCTCAGGCACATCTCTCACTTCATGCACAAGGTTCCCTTCCCCTCCTCCCAGAGGCCTCGCATCCTGGTGCAGGTGAGCTGCAGTGGCCTTCAACCGCTGCTTCTCCTTTTAAAAGACTTTCACATCATTTTCCTCTGGTGGTCTCCGTCCTCCATTATTAATGGACATCTGAATGATTCATTGCCGTCGTTTCCTGCTTGCTTGGTTTGATCTCACCTCCCACCTTGTCTCGCAGCTCTCCCCTCATGACAGCCTGATGCTGAGCCAGCCGGTGTCGTCTCCTCTGCCGCTGAGGTAAGAGCCACACTTCAGCCAAAGTCTGTTGACTTTTCAGCTGCGAGAAAGAAAAAAAAAAAGTAAGCAAACAAAGCCAGCAGCTGTTTTCCAGTGTTGCAGATCAGTAACTCTCACTGGAGGATGTCAAACAGCTGCAGGGAATAAACAGCGACTCGGACGTTGGACCCTGAGGTTTGGTACAAATCAAGAGCCGGTCCAGGATTCAGAACTCTGTCACTTCTGGGATTTGTTTGTTTTTCTCGTCTCTCATGACGGGAAGCTTGAGATCAGTGATCCTCTGGGTGAAGCGTCTAAAACAGGGGTGTCCAACATGAGGCCCGGGGGCCAGAAGCGGCCCGCCAGAGGATCTAATCCGGCCGCCACGTGATTTATTAAGTATAAATATGAAAACTGACAGAGGCTGATCTAAAAACACTCGATTGGCAAAAATGACATTCAAAACCGCCCTCGGTCAGAATTAATTAATACAATCTGTGGAGGTCACACGACGCAACGCCTTTCACAATAAAACAACGAGTCCAATTTATGTGAAATGATACTTTAGACACGTAAACTCAATTTTTTTTTTCCAGATGATGACAAATTGTTTTAATCCTGAATAAAAATACGATATCCAGATAAGGTGACTGAGGGTTTGTTTGTTTTGCAGATATAATAATATCTGATTAACTTTAATATGTATATTTCAGAATAGACTGGCAAATTCTTGCAGTTACAAAAGGATCAAAAGAAGGAAAGCCTTTGATCTTTGTCCATATCTGCAGTTTAATATGTTCTGTTGGACTTGTTGGGCCTCCAGAGGTCAGAGGTCAGATCAGGTTGATGTGACTCCTCAACTGAAATCAGTGTGACGCCCCTGTTCTAAATTGTCAGCCTGGTTTTCTTGCTAATGTTGTTTGTGGTGGAGGACTATGCTTTAAGAGCCTTCGGTGGTGTTGAACTGACTGTACCTACAGGCCACGCCCCCTCCGGGTCGACAGTACGTCTTTCTATCCGCTGTAAAAGTCCTGCAGACCAACTTCCTGAAGCCGTAAGAGCAAGACAAAGGTTCGGCGGTGACGTTTCTGCAGGACTGGTCATATTCCGATAAGAAGCTGCTGAACTTGCAGGCCACGCCCCCTTAAAGCAGGCCACGCCCCCTCAAAGCAGCCACATGTCTCTGAAGCGGTGTTTTAACTTTTCAGCTGCTCAGTTTCTTCCTCTCCTGCTGTCAGAAACATTCCTCTGAACTGTTTCAGAATAAAAGAGATTTTAAAGGAGTGATGCGTTCAGGTGCATCACGTAAACCTGCACTCTGACCTTTTAACGCGCTGCGGCGCTCAGACAGTAACGACGCTAGAAGCTAAATGTGATTAAAACATGACTGATAGTGATTAGATCGCTTTAACAGATTAACTTCAAATGTCTGATTTTTGGACTGTGGGAGGAAACCCTGAGTTTCTCCAGAAAACCTGATCTTGAACCGGGAACGTGGTCACCGTGAGGTGACGGGGCGAACCGCTGCACCACCAATACCGCGACACTTTTCGCAGACATTTCCGCTTTTAATGCATGTGTCCAGATGTTTGCCCGTGGTTGTTTGGCAGCGAGCCAACCGTGACCCAGAACCCTCATTCCAGAATGTTTCCGCACGTTGTTCCACAGCGGGGGTCGGTTCTCCACGCTGCTCCAGAACCTGGGGCCGGAGAACGCCGTCACCTTGCTGGTGTTCGCCGTCACCGAGCACAAGATCCTCGTCCACTCGCTGCGACCGGCCGTGCTCACCAGCGTCACCGAGGCTCTGGTGTCGGTGAGTTTCCACCGCCACCGTGTGGCGGGGCGCCGCTACTGCACCCCGCTGCCTGCAGGACAAACAGGAAGTTACAAACAGGAAGTGGGGCGGATTCCAAGTGTAAAGTCCAGGGATTTGACTAAATAATGAATAACACTGATACAAAAGGTACAACAGGAAAGAAAGGAAGGAAGAAGAAGACATGAAAGATCATGACAAAGAAAATGACGAGGGACATAATGAGTAAGACGAATTAAAATTACAGTTGATAAAGAAAAACATTGAAATGAGGAAGAAGGATGACAAATACGACAAAAAAAGACGAAGAAGAAAAAGACTCGGAGTAAGAGAAGATGTCAGAGAACATGATGAAGGGTTGAAGAAAGACGGCAGAAAAAGATGAAAGCGATGAAAGATAAAAAGATAAAGTTTAAAAAGATAAAGATGAAGAGCAGGACATAAACCGTCTTTCTGTTTTATTCACCACTCGTTCTTTTTTCAATTTGCGTTGTTTATTTCCTAAAGTCCTTTTAAAAAAAATCTGTTTTCAAACCAAAGCCAAAAAAAACCCCCCATCGTATAAATTTATGTCGTAAAACTTGTGGTAATGTCTTTTCCTCTCGAGTCCATTGTAAAAGCGTCGACACCCTCCTGACCCTCTTCTCTCGCTCTTCTCTTCTTCCCTTCCCTCCTTCTTCACCTCCCACCCCCCCCCCCCCCCCCCCCCAGATGATTTTCCCGTTCCACTGGCCGTGTCCCTACATCCCCCTGTGTCCTCTGGCGCTGGCCGACGTGCTGAGCGCCCCCTGTCCCTTCATCGTGGGGGTGGACTCCCGATACTTCGACCTGTACGACCCCCCGCCCGACGTGAGCTGCGTGGACCTGGACACCAACACCATCTTCCAGTGAGCAAAACCACCATTCCTGTCCTCCGTCGTTTCACCTTTGATCTTTGGTGAAGCTGCTGACGCTGCTTGTTATTGTTCATTTAAATACTAACCACATTACAACAACCTGGACTGTTTTAGAGTGAGAGACGCCCCCTAGTGGTGAAACGTTATAGTTCCTTTAAACAGTGAACAGAGAGCCCCCTAGTGGTGAAACGTTATAGTTCCTTTAAACAGCCAGTGAACAGAGAGCCCCCTAGTGGTGAAATGTTATAGTTCCATTCAACAGCCAGTGAACAGAGAGCCCCCTAGTGGTGAAACGTTATAGTTCTTTTAAACAGTGAACAGAGAGCCCCCTAGTGGTGAAACATTATAGTTCCTTTAAATACATAGTGAACAGAGAGCCCCCTAGTGGTGAAACGTTATAGTTCCTTTAAACAGCCAGTGAACAGAGAGCCCCCTAGTGGTGAAACGTTATAGTTCTTTTAAATACATAGTGAACAGAGAGCCCCCTAGTGGTGAAACGTTATAGTTCTTTTAAACAGTGAACAGAGAGCCCCCTAGTGGTGAAACGTTATAGTTCTTTTAAACAGTGAACAGAGAGCCCCCTAGTGGTGAAACATTATAGTTCCTTTAAATACATAGTGAACAGAGAGCCCCCTAGTGGTGAAACATTATAGTTCCTTTAAACAGCCAGTGAACAGAGAACCCCCTAGTGGTGAAACGTTATAGTTCTTTTAAACACAGTGAACAGAGAGCCCCCTAGTGGTGAAACATTATAGTTCTTTTAAACACAAAGTGAACAGCCTCTGCTTCTGCCTCTCCAGCAACGAGGACAAACGAGGCCTCATGTGGAAGATCCTGCCAAAGAAAGCCTGCAAGAACCTCATGAACGTTCTCAACAACCTGCACCAGCAGCTGGTCGACGGTACGGGTGGTTTTTTTATTTTAAAATTTGTTTTAAGTAAAGGTTTGCCTCATTGGCTGCATTTGCTTTGAGCTTTGAACTTTGTTTTGAACATCAAAGGGGGGAAAGTAGGAATGACAGTATTTTTCCATCTCATGTAAAACCTCACAAATGATGAAAAGTTATAAAGACAAAGAAATAATGGACTGACGTACAGATTCCTAGATTAAGTGTCCGTCTGACGCTGAGTTCAGATTCTCCAGTCGGTCCATCTTGTTGTGATTTAAACTGAACAAACTGAAAACCACCGACAACCCACCTCCTCATCCTCTCATCTCTCTCACTGCCTCATCCTCAACTCTGCCGTTCTCAGGCAGGCCGTGAAGCCGCCGCTTATTGAGCCGTTAAAGACGGAATAAATTAATTTTATGATTCAGCGACGTTGGAAATCTGCCAGAAGGGCCGAATATTGATGTTTTTAGTCGCTTGAGCCTGAAAAGACGAAAACAACTGCCGGTGTAATTATGGAATTATGTGATGCTGATCGTCTTTTGACACATAAACACCAAAAGCAGTGAATTCTGGCAAAACGACAGTTTAGTCCATGTGTTTTTAGCATTAAGACGTCATGTGACGGTAAAGGAAGCAGAGGCCACATCCTGATATGAAACTTTTTTTAAAATTGGCTGTTTTTCTGAATTATGAGAAACTGTTTTCTGAAAAAAAGGCTCTATTACATTTTTTTTTCAGAAAACAGGATCTCATCAATTCAGAAAAACAGCCAATTTTTTTTTTTTTTTTTTTTTTTTTTCAGAAAACAGTGTCTCATAGTTCAGAAAAAGCTTTGTTCTTTCTTGGCGTGCTTCAGCTCTTTGGGAGAAAGGGGGCGCTCTTCTCTTGGGCTCTCGGTTATTTCCTGTCCTCTGACCCTCTGTCCTCCTGTCCTCTGACCTCTGTCCTTCCCTTCCTCCTGTCCTCTGACCTCTGTCCTCCTGTCCTCTGACCCTCTGTCCTCCTGTCCTCTGACGTCTGTCCTTCCCTTCCTCCTGTCCTCTGACCTGCTGTCCTCTGACCCTCTGTCCTCTGACCCTCTGTCCTCTGACCCTCTGTCCTTCCCTTCCTCCTGTCCTCTGACCTGCTGTCCTCTGACCCTCTGTCCTCCTGTCCTCTGACCCTCTGTCCTTCCCTTCCTTCTGTCCTCTGACCTGCTGTCCTCTGACCCTCTGTCCTCCTGTCCTCTGACCCTCTGTCCTCCTGTCCTCTGACGTCTGTCCTCCTGTCCTCTGACCCTCTGACATGCTGTCCTCCTGTCCTCTGACGTCTGTCCTCATGTCCTCTGACGTCTGTCCTCTGACCTGCTGTCCTCCTGTCCTCTGACCCTCTGTCCTCCTGTCCTCTGACCTGCTGTCCTCTGACCCTCTGTCCTCCTGTCCTCTGACCCTCTGTCCTCCTGTCCTCTGACGTCTGTCCTCCTGTCCTCTGACCCTCTGTCCTCTGACGTCTGTCCTCCTGTCCTCTGACCTGCTGTCCTCCTGTCCTCTGACCTGCTGTCCTCCTGTCCTCTGACCCTCTGTCCTCCTGTCCTCTGACCTGCTGTCCTCCTGTCCTCTGACCCTCTGTCCTCCTGTCCTCTGACGTCTGTCCTCTGTCCTCCTGTCCTCTGACCTGCTGTCCTCCTGTCCTCTGACCATCTGTCCTCTGACGTCTGTCCTCCTGTCCTCTGACCTGCTGTCCTCATGTCCTCTGACCCTCTGTCCTCCTGTCCTCTGACCTGCTGTCCTCTGACCCTCTGTCCTCTGTCCTCCTGTCCTCTGACCTGCTGTCCTCTGACCCTCTGTCCTCCTGTCCTCTGACCCTCTGTCCTCCTGTCCTCTGACCTGCTGTCCTCCTGTCCTCTGACGTCTGTCCTCCTGTCCTCTGACCCTCTGTCCTCCTGTCCTCTGACGTCTGTCCCAGCAGGTCAGTTCCGTCCCGACGGGCTGCAGGAGCTGAGCCTGAGCGAGTCGTCGGAGCTGGGCGGAGGGAAGAGCCTCCACACTCTGGAGCTGGAGATCCAGGAGGCCTTCCTGCGCTTCATGGCGGCCATCTTGAAAGGCTACCGCTCCTTCCTGCGCCCCATCACGCAGGCGCCGTCCGAGAAGGCCACTGACGCCAGCTCGCTCTTCGACCTGCAAGGTAAGGAGACGCCTTCAAGACCACCTATAGAAAAACGACGGGGTGAGAGAAGCTCCGCCCTCCTGGACAGGAAGGGGTTAATGACTCGTCACAGCAGCAGGTGATGGGCTGGAATCGTCTGTTCTTTCTAATTTCAATTAAAACGTTTTAATCTCTCAAATCATCCTTTATTGACAAACTGGGTTAAAAACAATCTAGTTCTATTAATGAAGATCTATAATAACCAGAGGAGCTTCTATCTGCTCTTTGTCCTTGTTGGACCGTGGAGGCTGGACGGCGTCCCCCGCACCCCTCAAGCTCAAACAGCACAGACACAGACCTACAGACACAGAGAGACATAAACCTACAGACACAGAGACAGACCTACAGACACAGACCTACAGACATAGAGACAGACCTACAGACACAGAGACAGACCTACAGACACAGACAGACATAAACCTACAGACACATACCTACAGACACAGACACAGACCTACAGAGACAGCCCTACAGACATAGAGACAGACCTACAGACACAGAGACAGACCTACAGACACAGACCTACAGACATAGAGACAGACCTACAGACACAGACACAGACCTACAGAGACAGACCTACAGACACAGACAGACATAAACCTACAGACACAGACCTACAGACACAGAGACAGACCTACAGACACAGACATAGAGACAGACCTACAGACACAGAGACAGACCTACAGAGACAGACCTACAGACACAGACAGACATAAACCTACAGACACAGACCTACAGACACAGAGACAGACCTACAGACACAGACATAGAGACAGACCTACAGACACAGACAGACATAAACCTACAGAGACAGACCTACAGACACAGACAGACACAGACCTACAGACACAGACCTACAGACACAGACCTACAGAGACAGACCTACAGACACAGACCTACAGACCAAGAGACAGACACAGAGACAGACACAGACCTACAGACACAGAGACAGACACAGACCTACAGACACAGTGAACTCTGCTTCGCCCGTCTTTTGCCTTTGGGCTTTTTGAGATAATAATAATATTATTATTACTTTTATTAATAATGAGAATAAAAAAGGAGAATAAAATGCAGACATCCAATAAAAGAAGAAGATGAAGGGAGCGTTCATTTTTTTCTTCCTTCCTCCACTGGCCATGAGGCAGAGTGGCGCCCCCCGGTGGCAGCGCCTGATCAGCACTACTGACTCTGGATGTAGAAACTCGTCTTCACAGCCTCACGACAGATGGACTTGTTTACTACACACACACACACACACACACACACACACTCACGTTCCCTCAGCGCAGAACGTTCCTCTGCCCAGGGTTCCTGAAGAGCCGCGACCGCTCCCACCAGAAGTTCTACACCCTGATGACCAAGACCCAGATGTTCATCCGCTTCATCGAGGAATGTTCCTTCGTCAGCGACCAGGACGCCAGCCTGGCGTTCTTCGACGACTGCGTGGACAAAGTGAGGTTCCGTTCATGAGAGAAGAACGTCTCTCTCTTAGCGGCTCAGCTCTTCCTTTGAACTACCGTCCGGTTCCTCTCTAATCGTCTGTAAAGAACATGGGGTTTGTGGTGAATTCTGCTGCAAACAGCTTCGTCGTTTTGTTTGTTTTTGTTTGTTTTTAAGAAATAAGATGCGTCAGTCAGGAAGCTGAGGCCGGTGGGCGAACGAATCAAACGCACCCGGGAGGTTTCCTCCTGCCAGAGCCTCTTCCCGTCCTCAATGATCATTAGAGCATGTTCCTTACAGACATCCCTCCTTTTAGGTTCCAACAGGCTCTGGAGGATTTTATTTGTTTACTTTGAAACAAGCCGGCAAATATCTGTGCTTTTATTGTCTTTAGTCTCGTTGGTTTGAGGAATTTCTCCTTCCTGCTTCTAAACTCTGCTTCTCTCTCTCTCTCTCTCTCTCTCTCTCTCTCTCTCTGTCTCTGTCTCTGTCTCTGTCTCTGTCTCTGTCTCTGTCTCCGTCTCCGTCTCTGTCTCTCTCTCTCTCTCTCTCTCTCTCTCAGCTCTACAGTTCAGATCGCAGTGGAGACAAAGGAGGGAAGGTAAGTCCATCGCTATTCTCACCTGTGCTGCTGCTGTCCATACCACCACTACTAGTACTAACTCTACCACTACTAGTACTAACTCTGCCCCACTACTAGTACTAACTCTACCACTACTAGTGCTAACCCACCACTACTAGTACTAACTCTACCACTACTAGTACTAACCCCACCACTACTAGTACTAACTCTACCACTACTAGTACTAACTCTACCACTACTAGTACTAACTCTGCCCCACTACTAGTACTAACTCTACCACTACTAGTACTAACCCACCACTACTAGTACTAACTCTACCACTACTAGTACTAACTCTACCACTACTAGTGCTAACCCACCACTACTAGTACTAACTCTGTCACTACTAGTACTAACTCTACCACTACTAGTACTAACCCACCACTACTAGTACTAACTCTACCACTACTAGTACTAACCCCACCACTACTAGTACTAACTCTACCACTACTAGTACTAACTCTACCACTACTAGTACTAACTCTGCCCCACTACTAGTACTAACTCTACCACTACTAGTACTAACCCACCACTACTAGTACTAACTCTACCACTACTAGTACTAACTCTACCACTACTAGTGCTAACCCACCACTACTAGTACTAACTCTACCACTACTAGTACTAACTCTACCACTACTAGTACTAACTCTGCCCCACTACTAGTACTAACTCTACCACTACTAGTACTAACCCACCACTACTAGTACTAACTCTACCACTACTAGTACTAACTCTACCACTACTAGTGCTAACCCACCACTACTAGTACTAACTCTACCACTACTAGTACTAACTCTGCCCCACTACTAGTACTAACTCTACCACTACTAGTACTAACCCACCACTACTAGTACTAACTCTACCACTACTAGTACTAACTCTACCACTACTAGTGCTAACCCACCACTACTAGTACAAACTCTGTCACTACTAGTACTAACTCTACCACTACTAGTACTAACCCCACCACTACTAGTACTAACTCTACCACTACTAGTACTAACTCTACCACTACTAGTACTAACTCTGCCCCACTACTAGTACTAACTCTACCACTACTAGTACTAACCCACCACTACTAGTACTAACTCTACCACTACTAGTACTAACTCTACCACTACTAGTGCTAACCCACCACTACTAGTACTAACTCTGTCACTACTAGTACTAACCCCACCACTACTAGTACTAACTCTACCACTACTAGTACTAACTCTACCACTACTAGTGCTAACCCACCACTACTAGTACTAACTCTACCACTACTAGTACTAACTCTACCACTACTAGTACTAACTCTGCCCCACTACTAGTACTAACTCTACCACTACTAGTACTAACCCACCACTACTAGTACTAACTCTACCACTACTAGTACTAACTCTACCACTACTAGTGCTAACCCACCACTACTAGTACTAACTCTACCACTACTAGTACTAACTCTGCCCCACTACTAGTACTAACTCTACCACTACTAGTACTAACCCACCACTACTAGTACTAACTCTACCACTACTAGTACTAACTCTACCACTACTAGTGCTAACCCACCACTACTAGTACTAACTCTGTCACTACTAGTACTAACTCTACCACTACTAGTACTAACCCCACCACTACTAGTACTAACTCTACCACTACTAGTACTAACTCTACCACTACTAGTACTAACTCTGCCCCACTACTAGTACTAACTCTACCACTACTAGTACTAACCCACCACTACTAGTACTAACTCTACCACTACTAGTACTAACTCTACCACTACTAGTGCTAACCCCACCACTACTAGTACTAACTCTGTCACTACTAGTACTAACTCTACCACTACTAGTACTAACCCACCACTACTAGTACTAGCTCTACCACTACCAACCCACCACTACTAGTACTAACTCCTGGGTGTTAGAACAGGGTTAGAGAACATAGAGAAGAGATAGAACATGGAGAACATAGAGAAGAGATAGAACATGGAGAACATAGAGAAGAGATAGAACATGGAGAACATAGAGAAGAGATAGAACATGGAGAACAGATAGAATATAGAGAACATATGTAACGTAGGTCACCTGCAGCCATCCCGCTCCCTCAGAAATGAAGGTTTTCCCAGAAGTTCCCCGCTGCAGCTGCAGCCGAGGTCCAGATGTGTGCAGGTTCTCCTCACGGTGGCGCTGTGCTCTGCAGGTGGAGGCAGACAGGGCGGAGGAGGCCCGGCTCATCGAGGTGGATGAGTCCCAGCGCAGTGAGCACACCGTCTACATCACCCCCCCGGAGCTGCCGCTGCTGCCTGACGGAGGAGAACACCCCCTCTGCTACCGGTACGCCTGCTACACCCTGGAGGAGGCTTTGTCCAGCTCCACCTCCTGCTGCACCCACTGGGCTGGAGGGAGGTGCTGGAGGAGGCATTGTCCAGCTCCACCTCCTCCTCCTCCTCCTCCTCTATCTTCACGTCCTCCTCTATCTTCACCTCCTCCTCCTCTTCCTCCATCTTCACCTCCTCCTCCTCCTCCTCTTCCTCCATCTTCACCTCCATCTTCTTCTCCTCCTCTTCCTCCATCTTCACCTCCTCCTCCTCCTCCATCTTCACCTCCTCCTCCTCTTCCTCTATCTTCACCTCCATCTTCACCTCCTCCTCCTCCTCCTCCTCCTCCTCTATCTTCACCTCCTCCTCCTCCTCGTAGTCAGAGTTTCCACCAGAGCCAGAATGTGTCTTGAATCATTGTAGCTTGTTTCCATAGCAACCATAATAGATTTTGACGTCGACGTACTGATTTTGGTTTAAATTCATCAAAAGGAGCTCAAATGCAAAGTTTATTTAAATCTGTGGACCCGGACGAGATTTCCTCAGGCGGCGGCTCTTAATTATAGAAAAAGACGTTTTTCTAAAGTGTGTTTCTAAAGTGAGTTTCTAAAGTGTGTTTCTAAAGTGTTTTTCTAAAGTGTGTTTCTAAAGTGTGTTTCTAAAGGTACTACTGCAGTAGTAAAAGGTGTGGTTCCCCTCAGGTACGACGGGTTCCCCGTGTTGAGCCTGGACCTGTTCGACCCCCTGGAGGGCCTCCGGACGCCGGCGTCCCGCCTGGCCGCCCGGCACAGCTGCCCCACAAGCCCCGCCCCCATGTTCAGACGCACCAAGCAGGTCAGCTGCAGTACCTGCACTCACCTGTAGGCCGTCACATCACACCTCTTCTCTCTCTGCTTTCTCTTTCTGGCTGTTTCTCTTCTCTCGCTCCTTTCTCTTCTCTTTTTCTCTTCTCTCGCTCCTTTCTCTTCTCTTTTTCTCTTCTCTCGCTCCTTTCTCTTCTCTTTTTCTGTCTTTTTCTCTTCTCTCGCTCCTTTCTCTTCTCTTTTTCTGTCTTTTTCTCTTCTCTCGCTCCTTTCTCTTCTCTTTTTCTGTCTTTTTCTCTTCTCTTTTTCTGTCTTTTTCTCTTCTCTCGCTCCTTTCTCTTCTCTTTTTCTGTCTTTTTCTCTTCTCTCGCTCCTTTCTCTTCTCTTTTTCTGTCTTTTTCTCTTCTCTTTTTCTGTCTTTTTCTCTTCTCTCGCTCCTTTCTCTTCTCTTTTTCTGTCTTTTTCTCTTCTCTCGCTCCTTTCTCTTCTCTTTTTCTGTCTTTTTCTCTTCTCTCGCTCGTTTCTCTTCTCTTTTTCTCTTCTCTCACTCCTTTCTCTTCTCTTTTTCTGGCTTTTTTCTTTTTTCCCATCTATTTTCATTCTTTTTCCCTTTTTCTTTTTACTCTTTTTTTCTTTCTTTTTTCTTTTTTCTTTCTTCCTGTTTCCCCCTTTTTCTCTTTTTTCTGTTTTTTTCTCTTTCCTTTTTTCTCTTTTTCTGTCTTTTTTTTCTTTTTTCCATCTTTTTTTCTGTCTTTTTTCTTTACCCTTTTTTCTTTTTTCTCGTCTTTTTTCTTTTTCTTTTTTTCTATTTTTTCTGTCTTTTTTTTTTCTTTTTTCTTTTCCTATTTTTCCCCTCTTTCTTCTGTCTTTTTGTCTCTTTCTCTTTCCATTCCTTCAGTCCAGGAAGCAGCTCTCTGAGGCGACACATCACTTCCTGTTGGGGGGGGCAGCAGCAGCAGCAGCAGTGGCGGTGGGGGGGGGGTACAGCAGTGTCTCACATATCGTCCAGCCTCAGATGTTGTCCTCCGTCCCTCTTCCGTGTCCCCAGGAGATCAGGTCTGCCCAGAAGATGGCCAAGAAGAACTCGTCCGTCCCCCAGCTGTGGTCCAAGTGTCTCCTGCGCCACTGCTACGGCCTGTGGTTCATCTGCCTGCCGGCCTACGTCAAGGTGTGTCACTCCAAGGTGCGGGCGCTGCGCGCCGCCTACGACGTCCTCAGGAAGATGCAGGCCAAGAGGCTGCAGCCGCCCGACGAGGTGCGTCTCCACCCCCGCTGCCGAAGCTCCGCCCCCTTTCCCCCCCACCTGAACGGGCCTCCGTGTGTCCAGGTGTGCTACCGGGTGCTGATGCAGCTGTGTGGACAGTACGGCCAGCCGGTCCTCGCCGTCAGGGTTCTGTTTGAGATGAAGAAGGCCGGCGTCCACCCCAACGCCATCACCTACGGCTACTACAACAAGGTGCAGTACCTCCTCACCACCACATGGCTACTACAACAAGGTGCAGTACCTCCTTACCGCCACACGGCTACTACAACAAGGTGCAGTACCTCCTTACCGCCACACGGCTACTACAACAAGGTGCAGTACCTCCTTACCACCACACTGCTACTACAACAAGGTGCAGTACCTCCTTACCGCCACACGGCTACTACAACAAGGTGTAGTACCTCCTTACCACCACACGGCTACTACAACAAGGTGCAGTACCTCCTTACCGCCACACGGCTACTACAACAAGGTGCAGTACCTCCTTACCGCCACACGGCTACTACAACAAGGTGCAGTACCTCCTTACCGCCACACGGCTACTACAACAAGGTGTAGTACCTCCTTACCGCCACACGGCTACTACAACAAGGTGCAGTACCTCCTTACCGCCACACGGCTACTACAACAAGGTGCAGTACCTCCTTACCGCCACACGGCTACTACAACAAGGTGCAGTACCTCCTTACCGCCACACGGCTACTACAACAAGGTGCAGTACCTCCTTACCGCCACACGGCTACTACAACAAGGTGCAGTACCTCCTTACCGCCACACGGCTACTACAACAAGGTGCAGTACCTCCTTACCGCCACACGGCTACTACAAGGTGCAGTACCTCCTTACCGCCACACGGCTACTACAACAAGGTGCAGTACCTCCTTACCGCCACACGGCTACTACAACAAGGTGCAGTACCTCCTTACCGCCACACGGCTACTACAACAAGGTGCAGTACCTCCTTACCGCCACACGGCTACTACAACAAGGTGCAGTACCTCCTTACCACCACACGGCTACTACAACAAGGTGCAGTACCTCCTTACCACCACACGGCTACTACAACAAGGTGCAGTACCTCCTTACCGCCACACGGCTACTACAACAAGGTGCAGTACCTCCTTACCGCCACACGGCTACTACAACAAGGTGCAGTACCTCCTTACCGCCACACGGCTACTACAACAAGGTGCAGTACCTCCTTACCGCCACACGGCTACTACAACAAGGTGCAGTACCTCCTTACCGCCACACGGCTACTACAACAAGGTGCAGTACCTCCTTACCGCCACACGGCTACTACAACAAGGTGCAGTACCTCCTTACCGCCACACGGCTACTACAACAAGGTGCAGTACCTCCTTACCGCCACACGGCTACTACAACAAGGTGCAGTACCTCCTTACCGCCACACGGCTACTACAACAAGGTGCAGTACCTCCTTACCACCACACGGCTACTACAACAAGGTGCAGTATCTCCTTACCGCCACACGGCTCCTACAACAAGGTGCAGTACCTCCTTACCGCCACACGGCTCCTACAACAAGGTGCAGTACCTCCTTACCGCCACACGGCTACTACAACAAGGTGCAGTACCTCCTTACCGCCACACGGCTACTACAACAAGGTGCAGTACCTCCTTACCGCCACACGGCTACTACAACAAGGTGCAGTACCTCCTTACCGCCACACGGCTACTACAACAAGGTGCAGTACCTCCTTACCGCCACACGGCTACTACAACAAGGTGCAGTACCTCCTTACCGCCACACGGCTACTACAACAAGGTGCAGTACCTCCTTACCGCCACACGGCTACTACAACAAGGTGCAGTACCTCCTTACCGCCACACGGCTACTACAACAAGGTGCAGTACCTCCTTACCACCACACGGCTACTACAAAACTTCCTAAAGGAGTTAGGAAAGGTGTTAGGAGGGACTGTTAGGAAATTAGAGGGACTGTTAGGAGATAGGAGGGACAGTTGGGACGCCTCCCCCCCCCAAAAAAAAAAAATCCTGGATAAGACG
>NC_137650.1:36688410-36713028 GCF_963422515.1 Blennius ocellaris | reverse complement strand
TCACCTTGTGGCTGGAATTTTCAAAATAAAATGAAAGATCTACACGTTTGCGAACAGATAAAGCTAAATGTAATTATTATAATTGTATTTTCTGAACTGACAATATTTTCCAAATGTAAAAACTTTACTTGACATGAAAGTTTATTTCTGTTAAATCTTCATCAAAATCATAGTTTTGTTCTGTTCAAAGCCAAAAACAGTATTAATGTTTATTATTTTTCATCTTTCTACTCAAACAGGAACAAACGTATTTTCCTTTGGTTTTTTTTGAAAATTGAAGAGATTGTAAAGAAACTTTTTTCTCACGTTTGTCAACTTGTATCTGAAGCTTTGATCTAAAACGATCTGACGGTACAAAGACGTCGTTCGTCGATGTTTCAGGGTCTGGAACATCTGTCCCCAGCTGTGATTCCACTGGAGGCCAGCAGGTGAACGCTCCCCTATGATTCTGACACAAGAAGACTCACTGCTGCCACCTTGTGTTCAGAGGTGGGATCAATTCAATCATCCAGTGTGAGCTTTTAGAATGACACCGGAAAGATCAAAGTGAACTTTATTGACGTTAAAAATCATCATTTGGTGTTTAAACACACTGTTTATGAGAAATATTTATATTTTCAACACAAACCGACGGCCGCAAACGTTTAAAATCACAGAATTTCCTCAAACTGAAGCAACAGAGGAACTTTTCAGATTCACTTTGTCCGTTAAACATCTAAAATACCTGAAGTTTGTTTTATTTTGTAGCAGTTTGTTTACCTGTTCAGGCGAAATACTTTATTTTAATTCCTGTTTTCAGAGAGAAATGACTGGAAGTGTGTGTGTGTGTGTGTGTGTGTGTGTGTGTGTGTGTGTGTGTGTGTGTGTGTGTGTGTGTGTGTGTGTGTGTGTGTGTGTGTGTGTGTGTGTGTGTGTGTGTGTGTGTGTGTGTGTGTGTCGACGGAGGACCTGAGCTCAGCAGGTCTCATGAGCGTCGGCCATGTTTGTAGTTTGAGGCAAAAGAAAACCAAAACTGGAACGTCAACATGTTGCACTTTGTTCCCGGGAGGAAAAAAATAAACATCTAAATAAACTTGTGTTGCTTCGTGTGACTGAACGTCGAGTTTGAAGAAAACTGAACAAACGACTGGGACGTTTTGAACAAATGACGTTTTCTGTCAGCTGGTTTGTTTTGAGGCGGCGAGCAGATCTGATGGACTGGAAATAAAACCTTCTGCGCTTTGATCACCGGCCTTTGATCCTTCTTCTTCTCCTCCTTTTTCTCCTTCATCTCCTCCTTTTTCTTCTTTTCCTCCTCCTTTTTCTCCTTTCCTCCTTCATCTCCTTTTCCTCCTTCATCTCCTCCTTTTTCTTCTTTTCCTCCTCCTTTTTCTCCTTTTCCTCCTCCTTTTTCTCCTTCATCTCCTTTTCCTCCTTCATCTCCTTTTTCTTCTTTCCCTCCTTTTTCTCCTTCATCTCCTTTTTCTCCTCCATCTCCTCCTTTTTCTTCTTTCCCTCCTCCTTTTTCTCCTTCATCTCCTCCTTTTTCATCTCCTTCTTCTCCTCCTCCTCCTTCACTAAACTGTTGACGGACCAGTGAGGCTGGAGGAGCAGCAGGGCGGCGCCGTCGCTCTGGTTTCTCCTCCTCCGTGGTCCTGGCAGTGACTATTTCTCTAAACTCCTGTTTACCAGAGGAGGAACCTGAATGAGTCTTTCTGGAAGATCTGAGTTATTTAGTAACGTCTCTGCGTGTCGGACCTTCATCATGGTGGTTGTTGGAAACACGTCATTATATTCATATGTATAGATGTATATAGTTTTTAATTTTTTTGTATTATATATATATATATATATATATAGTTTTTTATCATTACTATGAGGAAACTTGTGTCAGTGCCACACACACACACACACACACACACGCGCAGGTTTTCCAATAAAACACGTCTCACTGTTAAAAAAATAATTTATTGCAGCACGTCTGAAGTATTGATCGCTCTCTTATCAATAATCCATGTTTGCATCCACTTCAACCGACACATTTAAACGGGACGTGACCACGAGACGCTTTCCCTCCACGGCGACACACACACACACACACACACACACACACACACACACACACACCAATACGCTGCACAGACAGGAGTTTGGTTGAAATCAGTTGCATCCAGTGACGTCGAGTCAAAGAACCTGTAACAAACCGACCCTTTCACAATAAAGCAGCTCCAGTTTGATGAGCCAATAGTTTTATTTCCTCGATGCATATAGAGTTTTAAATAAAGGCTCCAATTAAGCCTATTTTGGTTGTTTTTTTCAACCTTTTAGCTACGAATTCACTGATTTATTGATCCTTCTGAAGCGATCAGACGACCGTCAGTATAAAAGCAAACCTTCATCCTGCCTGGTTGCATTTCTCTTTTCTTATTCGAGAGTTTTTTTCTCGGCGGAATCATTTAAAAATGACTTTATTCTCTCGTCTGTCACCGGTTGGGTTCTTGTCGTGTTGAGTCACAGAGATTTGTGGATCGTGTGCAGAATAAAAACACTCTAATATCATAGAAATCACATCATATCTATCGTTTATCACTTTAAATTGTAAATCTGATGGTAATTTCATCTTCATCTCACATTAAATGAACTCAGGAGGACCGGCTGAACTCCAGGTGAACCGTCCCTTTAAAGGGGCGGGGCTTGGTGGCCCCGCCCCCCCATCAGATGGAGATGGGGCAGGTGAGGATTCGATCCTCCAGCATGACGCTGAGGACCAGGAACAGGAAGTAGAGCAGGAACATGGTGAGGCCCAGCATGCGGCTCATCCTCCAGCGGCAGGCGGCGATGGAGACGATGACGAAGAGGAGCATGAGGAAGAGCAGCACGATGGCGCAGAACAGCCCGTTGGAGCTGACGGCCACCGGCTCGCCGCCGTGGAGCAGCGTGAAGATGAGCCACGGCACCGGCAGCCTGGAAGCACAGGGCCCGTTCACTCAGGAGGTCAGGGGGTCTGGGGTCTGGGGTTTAGGGGTCAGGAGGTTTGACGTCAAGAGGGCCGGGTGAAGAGGTTCGGGGGCAAGAGGTCTGGGGTCAAGAGCTCCGGAGGTTTAGGGGTCAAGATGTCTGAGGTCAAGATGTCTGAGGTTTAGGGGTCAGGAGGTCCGGAGGTTTAGGGGTCAGGAGGTTTGACGTCAAGAGGGCCGGGTGAAGAGATTCGGAGTCACAAGGTCTGGGGTCAAGACGTCTGAGGTCAAGATGTCTGAGGTTTAGGGTTCTGTTCTAGAGGTCTCAGGTGAAGAGGTCCGGAGGTTTAGGGGTCAGGAGGTTTGATGTCAAGAGGGCCGCGTAAGAGGTTCGGAGTCACGAGGTCTGGGGTCAAGATGTCTGAGGTTTAGGGTTCTAGAGGCCTGAGGTTTAGGGTTCAAGAGGTCCGGAGGTTTAGGGCTCAAGAGGTCTGAGGTTTAGGGTTCAAGAGGTCTGAGGTCAAGAGGTCTGGGGTTTAGGGGTCAGGAGGTTTGCCGTCAAGAGGTCCACATAAAGAGGTTCGGGGGCAAGAGGTCTGGGGTCAAAAGTTCATGGGTCAAGAGGTCTGAGGTTTAGGGGTCAGGGGTCGAGACGGCCGGGTGAAGAGGTTGGGAGTCAAGAGGTCTGGGATCAAGAGGTTTAGAGGTCTGGGTTGAAGAGGTTCGGAGTCAAGAAGTCTGGGGTCAAGACGCCCGGAGGTCTGGGGTCAAGAGGTCAAAAGGTCAGGTTCAGGAGAAAAGAGTTTTAGGGGTCAAGAGGTTTAGGGGTCAAGTCAAGTCGGGGGTTTTCAAATTTTCCACCAAATTAAAAGAGTCTCCGTCGCCACAAAACATGATCAGAAGAAACGTGAGAAAACTGGACGTAGGGACAGACGTAGGGACGCTCACCCCACAGTGATGTCGAAGATGTTGCTCCCCACCGAGCTGGACACCGCCATGTCCCCCAGGCCTTTCCGGGCCACGATGACGCTGGTGATCAGGTCTGGGATGGACGTCCCGGCCGCCAGGATGGTGAGACCCATGATCTCCTCCGAGACGCCCACCGTCTCGCCCACCTGCAGACGGGACAGACGGGACCTGGACGTCACTCTCTGAATATTTAGCCGTTTTATTTTCAGGCATTTTGTGTGAAAACCAGAAATGTGGACGTTTGATTATGAAAAAAAAAAGACAAGAAGGACTTTTATAGTAAAACTTAAAGGTTTTTGTGGATAAAAGCAAAGATCAGGATCTTAAACTGTTTATTTACTAATTTTAAAATTAATTAATTAATTAACATTTACTTTACACTGGAGAACTTTATCATCACTCAGTGTCTCAGAAGTTTTATGTTTACATGTAAATTAGTTTCTTTGATGTTTTTCTTCTGGTCGATACTTTATTTTGAAGGTGTAAAAAAGAAAACATGGACATTTTAAAATGTATTTAAGCTGTAATGTTAAAATTACTAATGAAATATTCTCATATTGATAATTGCAATATTTAACACACACACACACACACACACACACACCACACACACACACACACACACACACACACACACACCTGGTGAGCCCACCACACCATCAGGTAGGAAAACACTCCGATCCACAGGATGGAGCCGACGAAGGTCACGGCGAAGAATCTCCTGGACGCCTGCGAACACAACGGGACGGTGTTGAGCAACTGGCCGTGGCTAAGCCCCGCCCCCAAACACAAACCAGCCAATGGCATTCCGGTACTGAAGCCCGGACCGGAGGAAACGGCGTGGGCGGAGCCATGTGAGCGACGGCCACTGTAGGTGGGGGCGGGGCTTGTGTGAGGTGTGGAGGAGGAGGAGGAGGAGCCGGTTGTCACGGCGACAGTGCGTTGCACCAACCAGGTTGCGGACGTCGGGCAGCGTGAGCCACAGCGGGAAGACGATGGGCAGCAGGAACAGGTACGTGGCCTGTTTCCTCCGGGCGTCTGGCCACTCCAGAGACAGGGGCTGGTTCTCCTCCTCCTCCTCCTCTTCCTCCTCCCTGTCCTCGTCTTCCTCGCTCCCGCTGGAGCCGCTGCTCTCCTCGTCGCTGCTCTCGCCGTCACTGCTTCCCCCCGAAGCCTCCGACGCCGCCGCCGCCCCCTGCTGGACACACGACGATTGATAAAGGTATAAAAAAACTTGTTTTAATGATTTATACATTGTTTTGGACCAGATTGCATAAATTTGATTTGCCTTTATGATGAAAGGGAATTCAAAGCGCTTTAGAACTTTGATCTTTCTTTCTTATCATGTTTCAGTTTTTTTTATTAATTTTCCTTTTCATATTATTTCTTTCTCTTTTCCAGGAAAAAAAAGGTTGTACATGCAACTTTAATAACTTTAATTTGACTGTTTGTTTTTGTCTTTAATTAGTTTATTTTTCCATTTTGAATTAAATCCCTCCGTTTCCCCTCATTTAGCTCTTTCTCAGTTTCTGGCAGTTTTAGAAACGAAATTAAAGAAAAGTCTTTATCTAAAGCTGCTCCAGAGGACATCCCGTCCTACCTCCGACTCGTCCCGCCGCTCGGACGTCTTCCGACTCGTCTCTTCGGCCTTCGGAGGCTGCGAGGTGGACGGCTCTGGCGCGGCGCCCCCCGCTGGCCTGGGGGGGGCAGCAGAGTGCGGCTGGTCGCCCTTCGGCTTTTCACCGTCTGGAGGAGGAAGAAGAAGGTTTGATTCTTGAGAGGTTCCGTTGATGGTTGACGTCGTTTTTGGGGACAGAAGGATGTTTGTGACACATCTGGTCAATAAAAACGACAATAAACTGGGAATTTATAAGAAAATGTGTCACATTTGTTGAAACTATTTAACTCTGAGTGTTTAGATTTATCAGCTTTGTGCTGCGGAGGAGGAAGAAGATAAAGTGTATTTCTCTTTTCCCAGGTGGTCTGGTTGCTCTCTGTCGCCCCCTGCTGCTCCGTCAGGAGAAGAGCCACAACAAAAACCATCGACTTTCATCAAAGCGTCCAGAGAATCTCAACAATCCTCTGTTTTTAATGAATCGTCCAACATTCTGCCCCCCGGAGGACAAACGAGGTAACAACAGCCCGATGATGTCACTTTGTCTCCGTCTTCAAAAATCAGCGTTCGTCGTGTCGAGTGATTAGACACACACACACACACACACACACACACACACACACACACACACTGATGATACCATCTGCATGCTAATCCTGGGGGTTGATTGGTTGCCCCTCCCCCCTCCCCCCCCCCCCCCCCCCCCCCCCCCCTCCAGCTCTGAAGCACCTCGGTGATGCAGGATCCCTGATTGTGAAGGACGACGTGGTTCAAACCTCAAAAACACTTCTGATGATCAAAACAAGAACAAAAAGACGTCAAGAGGTGAATTTTCTGATTCTAGTTTCCTCAGTGGCTGAAAGGAAATATAGAGAAAATATAAATAGAATATAGAGAAAATATAAATAGAATATAGAGAAAACGAACGAGAATCATATAAATGTAAAGGAAGGAGGAGGAGGAGAGGAGGGGGGGAGGGGGGGGCACCTCATGGCGTCACTTCCTGCCTCACCAGTACCACCAGTACTACTTGTACTTCCAGTATTACCAGTACTACCAGTACCACCATTTCTATTAGTACTACCAGTACCACCAGTACCACCGGTACTAGTAGTACCACCAGTACCACCAGTCCCACTGGTACCAGTACCACCGGTACTACCAGTATTACCTGTACCACCAGTACTACCACCAGTACCACGGAGTATCAGAAGTGAGTATTCCAGGTGCCGATGGAGTAATGGAGTACTGTAGTACTGTGGGGTGTTTGTCGGTACGACTCACCTCCGGCGCGGTGGTGGAGTGCCTTGCCCTGCCGCGCCGCCGCCGCGTCGTTCAGAGGTCTGACTTTGTTTTTTGCTGCAATCGAGACAATGTTGTTGTTTTGTTTTGATCCTGGTTGTTGTTTTGATCCTGGTTGTTGTTTTGATCCTGGTTGTTGTTTTGATCCTGGTTGTTGTTTTGACCCTGGTTGTTGTTTTGACCCCCTGCTGAGGTTCTGAGGTACAAACCAGGTACAAACAACAACCATGGAACAACAAGACACTTTGTACCACTGAAGGCTTCATTAGTCAGTCCAGACGGAACAACCAGAGGGAACAGAACCAGACGGAACAACCAGATAGAACAGAACCAGACGGAACAAAACCATATAGAACAACCAGACGGAACAATCGGATAGAACAACCAGACGGAACAGAACCGGATAGAACAACCAGATGGAACAGAACCAGACGGAACAACCAGACGGAACAACCAGATAGAACAGAACCGGATAGAACAGAACCAGATAGAACAACCAGACGGAACAGAACCAGACGGAACAACCAGACGGAACAACCAGATAGAACAGAACCAGATAGAACAGAACCAGATAGAACAACCAGACGGAAGAATCAGATAGAACACCACCAGATAGAACAGAACCAGATAGAACAACCAGACGGAACATAACCAGACGGAACAACCAGATAGAACACCACCAGATAGAACAGAACCAGATAGAACAGAACCAGATAGAACAGAACCAGAACCCGCCACAGCGAAACAACAGCCACACGTCCGGCGCCTTACCTTTCCTCTGCAGCGGCACGTCGCCGTTAAACGACGTCTCTGATTGGCAGAGAAACAGAAGAAGTTTGTTTCACTGAAGGTTCTCGATCACAGAACGTTCCACTCATGACGTCCAGAACCAGATCAACCAGTGACGCTGAAGCGAGGAACGCTAACAGCGCACTAACATTGTTAGATAAGGAGTTGAAAATGTATGACGGTGGTACGTAGTGCAGTGTGGTCACATGACACTGCAGTACGTCGCTGCTACTTTACTTTGAACCGTGGCCATCAAACAATGACTCGGCAAATTTATGGATTTTCAACTGGTTGGCGAGCTTCACGCTGCAGATGCATGGTGATGCGTTCAGGTGCATCGCGTAACTCCCACCTCTCTTCTTGTGCTTCCTAAACTTGGTGGGCGGGGCTTAGATGGTGGCGTCGCTCGATGGTGATAATAGATATCGATGTCTGGAATCGTCTGGTGTCGCTGCAGCGGAATGAGCTACAGTGGAACGAGCTGCAGTTGAACGAGCTGCAGCGGAACGAGCTGCAGCGGAACGAGCTGCAGCGGAACGAGCTGCAGCGGAACTAGCTGCAGTGGAACGAGCTAGCTGCGGCGGAATGAGCTGCGGCGGAACGAGCTGCAGTTGAACGAGCTGCAGCGGAACGAGCTGCAGTTGAACGAGCTGCAGTTGAACGAGCTGCAGTTGAACGAGCTGCAGTGGAACGAGCTGCAGTTGAACGAGCTGCAGTTGAACGAGCTGCAGCGGAACGAGCTGCAGTTAAACGAGCTGCAGCGGAACGAGCTGCAGCGGAACGAGCTGCAGTGGAACTAGCTGCAGCGGAACGAGCTGCAGTTAAACGAGCTGCAGCGGAACGAGCTGCAGCGGAACTAGCTGCAGTGGAACGAGCTAGCTGCGGCGGAATGAGCTGCGGCGGAATGAGCTGCGGCGGAACGAGCTGCAGCGGAACTAGCTGCAGTGGAACGAGCTAGCTGCGGCGGAATGAGCTGCGGCGGAACGAGCTGCAGTTGAACGAGCTGCAGCGGAACGAGCTGCAGTTGAACGAGCTGCAGTTGAACGAGCTGCAGTGGAACGAGCTGCAGTTGAACGAGCTGCAGTTGAACGAGCTGCAGCGGAACGAGCTGCAGTTAAACGAGCTGCAGCGGAACGAGCTGCAGCGGAACGAGCTGCAGTGGAACTAGCTGCAGCGGAACGAGCTGCAGTTAAACGAGCTGCAGCGGAACGAGCTGCAGCGGAACTAGCTGCAGTGGAACGAGCTAGCTGCGGCGGAAGGAGCTGCGGCGGAACTAGCTGCAGTGGAACGAGCTAGCTGCGGCGGAACGAGCTGCAGCGGAACTAGCTGCAGTGGAACGAGCTGCAGTTGAACGAGCTGCAGCGGAACGAGCTGCAGCGGAACGAGCTGCAGCGGAACGAGCTGCAGTGGAACGAGCTAGCCGCGGCGGAATGAGCTGCGGCGGAACGAGCTGTGGCGGAACGAGCTGCGGCGGAACGAGCTGCGGCGGAACGAGCTGCGGCGGAACGAGCTGCAACGGAACTAGCTGCAGTGGAACGAGCTGCAGGAGAACGAGCTGCATGAGAACGAGCTGCAGCGGCAGAACGGATCTGATCCAGCTTTTATTAGCCGGGATTGAAAAGCTGATTAAGGATCAGAGGGGGAGGGGTGGGGTGGGGGTGGGGGTGGGGGGGGTGGAGGACGAGCTGAAGGACGAGGAGGTTTCATCACGCTACGCTGACTCAGAGGAGGAACAGCGCTGAGTCATGATCTGCTGAGCAGCTCATCGACTGGGGGAGATGTTTCAGTTTTTATCTCACAGTCCAGCTGATCCAGTTTGTAAACTTTAAATTGTTTGTTTTCTTTTAAATCTCCGTTGTTCCACATCTTCAGTAATAACTGGATCCATTTTAACCTTTGACCTCTGAATGGATCCAGAAGGTGAAAAGACCACGTGTCTCTTGTGTTTTTTGTGATTTCAGGTCAAAAGCTTAAAAAAACCTCAAATCTCCGACGGCCCCTGAAGGCGTCGTGGACCTCGAGGCACCACCACACCTTCATGACCACAACAGACGCGTCTGTGATTTTCTACCAAACCAAACTCGTCTGGAGCCGCAAAATATGTTTCGTCTGTAAAAGTAGAGTTTAATATCTACATTATTGAGACGCGTTGATTATATTATTAATGAAGCTTCAGTTGTTTCTTCCACATTTTAGTGATTTTATTCTTCTTTTCCAGAACAATGACGACATTTTAGAATAGAATAGAAATATAAGAAATGAAATAAGCAAAATTTAAATCTAAGTGTGTTCGAGGCTCAACAGTGATAAAAGCGCAGAAGGAACTAAAGGAACTAAAACACAACAAACACTGTTTCCTAAGAGGACTTATAACGTCTTCTGGCAACAGGAAGGACATTTTGACCAGGAAATTTAAAAGCCGTTGCTTTTTCACCCCATTTTAAGCCGTTTTTCTCCTTTTAACAACCTCTGGTGTGGAAATGAAGATACCTTATATTTTCTATTGTTATTAAATAAGAACTTGGAAGATTTCATTGAAATTGAGAAGAAGAATTTCAACTAGAACTATTGATTGTTATATCTATCTATCTATATCTATATATCTATAGTATTGATAGGTTCTACCTTCCCCCAGGGGGTCCAGGGTGTGAATCATCAGCTGGAAGATGGTGCTCCTCAGGGACGTGTTGTGGAGGGAGGCGGAGCTACCGCCGCGCTGCAGGACGGGACGGACCTGCAGGACCAGAGGACAGAGGACCAGAGGAGAGAGGACCAGAGGACCAAAGGACAGAGGGACAGAGGACAGAGGAGTGAGGACCAGAGGACAGAAGACCAGAGGACAGAGGACCAAAGGACAGAGGACCAGAGGGACAGAAGACCAGAGGACCAAAGGACAGAAGACCAGAGGACAGAGGACCAAAGACCAGAGGGACAGAAGACCAGAGGACCAAAGGACAGAAGACCAGAGGACAGAGGACCAAAGGACAGAAGACCAGAGGACAGAGGACCAAAGGACAGAGGACAGAAGACCAGAGGACCAAAGGACAGAAGACCAGAGGACAGAGGACCAAAGGACAGAGGACCAGAGGGACAGAGGACCAAAGGACAGAAGACCAGAGGACAGAGGACCAAAGACCAGAGGACCAGAGGGACAGAAGACCAGAGGACCAAAGGACAGAAGACCAGAGGACAGAGGACCAAAGGACAGAGGACAGAAGACCAGAGGACCAGAGGACCAAAGGACAGAGGACAGAAGACCAGAGGACAGAGGACCAAAGGACAGAGGACCAGAGGACCAAAGGACAGAGGACAGAAGACCAGAGGACAGAGGACCAAAGGACAGAGGACAGAAGGACAGACACACAATGTCTTATTCTGTTAAAGCCACTTCCTGTGAAGCTCCTCCAGCAGCACCAGGCGTCCTGATGACACCGTATACCAGGATATGATGTCATCGGGGGGTTCGGCCAATCACAATCAAGGTAGGCTCCTTCCCCCCTTTGACTCCTCCCACTATCAGGCAGCTCTGCTCTGGCACATGGCGCCACGAGAGGAAGTACTTCCTCCTCTTAACATAGGTGGGCGTGTTTGTGGGCGGAGCCTGTCACCTGATTCACATTGAATTTATACAATAAAATACAATAGAAATACTTTATTGATCCGTGTGTGTGTGTGTGTGTGTGTGTGTGTGTGTGTGTGTGTGTGTGTGTGTGTGTGTGTGTGTGTGTGTGTGTGTGTTCATACCCTGAGTCTTGATTTGTCCTCTGGATCCGACACTTTGCCGCGTTGAGGCGTGTCGGGAGGCTGAGACGACTCCGGCTTGGATTTCTCTTCAGGCTTTGGTGGAGGAGGAGGAGGAGGAGCAGCAGGAGGAGCAGCAGGAGGTGGAGGAGAAGGAGCAGCAGGAGCAGGAGCAGGAGGTGCTTCACTCTCCTACAACGACAGCAGATGCAAACATCATTTCTTGACTTCTGACAGTAAAAACAAATCATCTGTTATTATGGTAAAACTCGGAATTTCCCACTGGGAAAAGGGGAATTTTTGGAAAGTTTCCCATCATTAAACAAGGAAGCACGAGGGACCGGAGGGACTGATCCTGGGTCAGGTTTAAACCTCCGTCACCGGCCTGTGTTTTCATGGTTCAGAGCTGCTATGAGCAGCCGGGCCTGCAGGGGGCAGTGCAGCCAGTCACAGCTATATATATATATATATATATATATATATATATATATATATATATATATATATATATATATACAGTGTGTTTAGTGGTTTTAATGTCTGATGTACATTAGTTTTTAGTGTTTTTAGTGTGATTTATATATGCTGCAGATTTGATAGTGTTGTTAGTGAATTTTAAAGTGTTTTAGTGGACGTGCAGCTGTGATGACACTTTTAAACGTCGTCATGTCACAGTGACAGTACAGATATTTTTTGGGGGGTTGGAGGTCGGAGACGGAAGCGTTGGATATTGGATAATGTTAAATAATAATATTAAATAATAATATTGGATAATATTAAAAAATAATGTTAAATAATAATGTTAATAATGTTGGATAATATTAAAAAATAATGTTAAATAATAATGTTGGATAATATTAAATAATATTAAATAATAATATTAGATAATATTAAATAATAATATTAGATAATATTAAATAATATTAAATAATAATATTAGATAATATTAAATAATATTAGATGATGTTAAATAATAATGTTAAATAATAATATTAAATAATAACATTGGATGATGTTAAATAATAATGTTAAATAATATTAGATGATGTTAAATAATAATATTAAATAATATAAAATAACACTGGATGAAGAAGAGCAGTGGTGGTTTTGGGGACGTTGGAGCTTCAGACTCATTCTTCTTCTTCTTCCACTCCAACATGCAGATTGTCGACGTGCTTCAGCTGAAGTGGAGCTTCGTGGTCCTTCAGATGAAGAACTGCGGCGCCGCATGTTTCTCTGCGTGTTCATCTGCATGTTCATCTGCGTGTTTGTCCTGGAGCTGCAGCCTGTCAGACGCTTTGATCCTGAGAGGAAATCAGCCTTTCATCTTGTTTTGTGTTTTAAATTCCCTCGTCCTCTGAGTTCTCGTTTCCCTCGCTGGTATTTCTGGTGACGTTTCCTCCGTCGTCCAGCTGGACTCTCTGTTCACGACTTCAAAGGACCGACACACACAGGCTGTTCACACACACAAGCCCCGTCCCTGTTTCAGCCTGTTTCAGCCCGTTTCAGCCCGTTACAGCCTGTTTCAGCCCGTTACAGTCTGTTTCAGTCCGTTTCAGCCCGTTTCAGCCCGTTTCAGCCCGTTACAGCTGTTTCAGCCTGTTTCAGCCTGTTTCAGCCCGTTTCAGTCCGTTTCAGCCCGTTTCAGCCCGTTACAGTCTGTTTCAGCCCGTTTCAGCCCGTTACAGTCTGTTTCAGCCCGTTACAGCCTGTTTCAGCCCGTTACAGTCTGTTTCAGTCCGTTTCAGCCCGTTTCAGCCCGTTTCAGCCTGTTACAGTCTGTTTCAGTCCGTTTCAGCCTGTTTCAGCCCGTTACAGTCTGTTTCAGTCTGTTACAGCCCGTTACAGCCCGTTACAGCCTGTTACAGCCCGTTACAGTCTGTTTCAGTCTGTTACAGCCCGTTACAGTCTGTTTCAGCCTGTTTCAGCCCGTTACAGTCTGTTACAGCCCGTTACAGCCCGTTACAGTCTGTTACAGCCCGTTACAGTCTGTTACAGCCCGTTACAGTCTGTTACAGCCCGTTACAGCCTGTTTTAATCTACATCACTGCTGCAATTAATCACATTACCTGTTGCATCAGTGTTTTTTAGTCACATTCTTAACATTTAATATTATATAACTTCTAACGTTACATGATAATATTTTAAATATATATATATATATATATATATATATATATATATATATATATAGTAACTATAATAGTAACCCTACAATAGTAACTCTATAATAGTAACCCTACAATAGTAAGTCTACCATAGTAACTCTATGATAGTAACCCTACAATAGTGACTCTGTAGAGTTACTATTGTAGGGTTACTATTACAATGGTAACTCTATGATAGTAACTCTACCATATTAACTCTACAATAGCAACTCCACAATAGTAACTCTACAATGGTAACTCTACAATGGTAACTCTACAATATTAACTCTGCAATGTTGACTCTACAATAGTAACTGTATAATAGTAACTACAATAGTAACTCTATAATGGTAACTCTATGATAGTAACTCTACAATAGTAACTCTACAATAGTAACTATAATAGAGTAACTTTATGATAGTAACTCTACAATAGTAACTAATGAAGGTGTTACTAACTAACTGACTGACTGACTGACTGACTGACTGACTGACTCGCCAGGTGCGGTGGCAGCAGGCGACCTCTGACCTTGGCGTCCTGCTCGTCCGCCGCCGTCCACACCTTGACGATGCTCGTGTATAGCTAACTAACTGACTAACTAAGTCGCTAGGTTAGTTGCATGCCGGCGACCTCTGACCTTGGCGTCCTGCTCGTCCTGGTCGTCCGCCGCCGTCCACACCTTGACGATGCTCATGTGCCGGTTGATCTGCGTCTTGACCAGCCGCTCGATGGGCCCGTTGAACTTCATGAAGCTGACGTAGGCCACGTAGCCCAGCAGCAGGGCGGCGCTCTCCCACCAGCGGATGACGTTGTCCAGGAAGAAGACGATGAGCAGGACGAGGTCCAGCACGTAGAAGGACACGTCGCGGAACAGCGGCCACCAGGTGAGGCGCAGCACCTCGCGGGAGAAGATGGCGCACATGCCGATGACGAACAGGATGTTGAAGACGGCCGAGCCCACGATGGTGCCGATGCCCACGTTGCTGCGCGACACGAAGACGCCGATCAGCGAGGTGAAGAGCTCGGGGGCGGAGCCGCCGGCCGCCATGAAGGTGGCGCCCGCCACGTCGTCCGAGATCCGCAGCTTGCTGGTGACGACCTCCAGCGCCGGGACGAAGAACTCGTCGCAGACGATGGCCAGCGCCACGAACATGTAGGTCATGCCCAGGACGTGCAGCGCCACCCAGCCCTGCCGCCGCTGCGCCACCGAGAAGAGGTCGCCCGGGTAGTCGCCCTTCCTGAGGGGCGGGGGAGGGGGAGGGGGAGGGGGAGGGGGCGGGGCCGGGCTGGGCGGGGGAGGGGGAGGCGTGGGAGGGGGGAGTTTGGGAAGTTGAGGGTCCACATAGATGCACTGTTCCAGATCCGTCCGGTTGACGACCGTCACCACAGGAGGCGGGGCCTCCACCTCCACCTCCACCTCCAGCTCCTCCGTCGCCGCCGCCGCCTCCTCCTCCGTTCCATTGGTTGCCGCCGCCTCCCGGACGCTGACCTCCACGCCGCCGTCGCCCGGCATCCTGGCCCTCAGCGTCAGCGCGTAGACGAAGCACAGCAGCGCACCGGCGCCGAAGAAGACGAGGCGGCGGCGCCGGAGCCGGAGCGGCAGCGAGTGCACCTTCATCGTCTCCGCTGCTCCCAGTTACGCCGGGCGCATGGCTAGCGACCCCGGCGGATCCCGCGCTGCGACGAAGGCCGGGGGACGGCGGCGGCGACGGAGGGGGGGCTGGCGCACAGCGGGGCTTTCATCCTCCACGGCGCCAAGCTGCAAACCTGGGCAAGGCCTGGAGACGCAACAGACACAACAGACGGGCTGAGGAGAAAACCAGACTGTAAGTGTGTGTGTGTGTGTGTGTATGTGCATAGTTGCAGTGGAAGTGGTTGTGATGGAGGATGCAGACAGCCACCTGTTACTATGGCTACATAATCACTCAGGCTCGGGCTTTTGCACAAAACAGGAGACCAGTGGAAAATACGTCAAACACGCTGCAAAAAAAACACTAGAAAATCCTGCAAATACAGGAAAATATAGAGATTTTTTTTTTTTTTTTAATAATTAGAAACACTTTATTATATATCAAGCGCACGTGCACGGTGGAGCGTGCCTTAATGTGCGCGCGGGATATGATTAATAAATCAGTTAATTATAATTTATTATTATTTTTAATCCCAGCAATTAAGGGTTTTATTTTTTTATTTTTATTTTAAACGTTGAATTTAAGAGTGAAACGAGCCAGTTGAGGTTTATGGAGAAAGTAAAAGCGGCACCGGAAGAACGTGACAATTCTAAACATTTAAAATCATTTTAAAAGTGATAAAAAAAAAGCGTGAAGCGGTGCGGGTCTTACCTGGAGCTCCGCCGCTCTCTCTCTCTCTCTCTCTCTCTGTCTCTCTCTCTCTCTGCGCGCGCGCCGTGCGTCCCTCCAGCTGTGCGCGTGTGCGCGGGGGGCGCGCTCGCGCGCGGAGATGCTGACTCCGGTGTTCGCGGAGCCGCAAGGGCCCTCCAGCTGTGCGCGTGTGCGCGGGGCGCGCGCTCGCGCGCGGAGATGCTGACTCCGGTGTTCGCGGAGCCGCAAGGGCGCAGCGCGTGTCGGGGCTTGACCGCGGCTCAGCATAATGCCGCTTAAGGAGGCTTACCGGAGGAACACCTCGCGCGCTCCCGCTCGCGCAGAACGCGGTCATCGATACGTTCATTCACGAGCTGCGCGCGGGCAAAAAATCCTCCGCGTCAGCGCCGCGTGAGGCGTTCAGGTACCGAGGGAGGAGTCGGGGGACTGACGGACAGGTGTTTTTTAACAAAGTGGAAAAAAAGAAAGAAAGTAGGGACACGTTTCACTCCAGAGGTACAAGAACCTTTTGCCGAAGAAAGTTGGGCTTCAAAAATATCTAAAATATCTAAAGTCGCACGCTCCGCTCAGTGTTTCAGTCTGATGCTACGTCGACGAGCTAACGACTATCATGCTAGCGATGCTAATTCGGGTCTACTGATGGTACGTCGACGAGCTAACGGCTATCATGCTAGCTAGCGATGCTAACTCGGTTCTACTGATGCTACGGCGGCGAGCTAACGGCTATCATGCTAGCGATGCTTACGCGGTTCTACCGAGTGTAGCTCTACTTATCTTTGCCAATGGAAGTTGGCAGAGAAGGTTATGTTTTCACCTGTGGGTATTTTATTTTTGTAATTTTAAAGAGTGAAGGGGAAGTGAGAGAATAAAAGTGAAGCGACTTTAAAACTGACTCAATTTCACGATTTTCATTCCAGCTGCAGGAGGAAACAGAGGTGGAGAGAACATGAAGATGTGGAGGAGGAGGTGACGCTGAGGAGGAGGAGCTGATGGTGAGGAGTAGCTGATGGTGAAGGAGGAGCTGAAGGTAAAGGGGGAGGAGCTGAAGGAGGAGGAGGAGGTTAAGGTGAGGAGGAGGAGCTGAGTGTGAAGGAGCAGGAGCTGAAGGTGAAGGAGAAGGAGGAGGAGGAGCTGAAGGTGAAGGAGGAGGAGCTGAAGGTGAAGGAGGAGGAGCTGAAGCTGAGGAGGAGGGGCTGAAGGTAAAGGGGGAGGAGCTGAAGCTGAGGAGGAGGAGCTGAAGCTGAGTGTGAAGGAGGAGGAGCTGAAGGTGAAGGAGGAGGAGCTGAAGGTGAAGGAGGAGGAGGAGGTGAAGGGGGATCAGATAGTTTTTTTTTTTTTTTTTAAACCCACGTTTCTTCTTTCTAGTTTTTGATGAGAACTGTTGGAAAGTTATTCTTTCATCCACGGCTTCAAAGAAATGTGTTAAACATGAATAACTCCACTGATATACAACTTAGTTCAGTAAAATTACTAACCTTCCTTCTCAAAGTGACATTTTAGCTTCTAGAAAGTATGAGAATATCACAAGAAGGAAACCATCAAAAACAAGTTCTCCACCTCTAAAAGACCTTTTTTATTCTTTCAGGAACGTCATGAGGAATAAAAACACAATTTATAGTCAAAACACGGCAAAGAATGTGACAAAAAGACCAAAATACTCAACAAAGAAACCAGTAAACTCAATTCAGTTCATACAAATACATAAAAAAAAAACCCAAAACAAAACAAAGAAAGGCTGTTAAATGGTGATTCAGGTAAACCGAGGAAAAAAGGTGAAGAAATGGAAGAAAAAAAGTCAAACAGGAAGTGGACGGCTCATCGGGACTTAAAAAAATAAATAATCAAAAGAAGCACCGGATTTCTTAAAAGACACGGTTACACTTCTTATTTGATGAATAATCCAGACATAACATGAAGAAATGAGTGAAGCTGATGAATTTGTGACCTTTCAAAAAAAAGAAATGAACACATTAAAGGTTGAATAGAATCTCAGTAATTCCAGCGGTGTCCATTAGGGGGCAGCGGTGAGCCACATTAGCCTCCAGGCAACCTTCCATTGCAGCTCTTATTGTGTTTGCTCCAATTTCTACTGATTGTGTTCATACAGGCCAATCAGAGATTTTCCCTTCATGACATCACGCAGGGAAATAACCCCCTGTGAGTGGACAGTCGCTGTGACCCTCCCACAAGCAGGTAAGTGCTTACGAAGATTACAGATGCACTGATGTGTGTGTGTGTGTGTGTGTGTGTGTGTGTGTGTGTGTGTGTGTGTGTGTGTGTGTGTGTGTGTAAAGGCATTAAGAGGGGAAGTCCCGCCGGGTCAGTGGACCTTCCTCTTCCTGTTGCGTCTCCGTCTCTGCTTGTACAGGTGTCGGTAGTTGATGAAGAGTCCTGAGGAGACGAAGAGCTTCAGTCAGTCAGTCGTCCAGTTTGGTATTATATCTAATAAGTTAATAAATAAACGCTGCATTCTTCTTTTTACAGCTTGGTGGCGACAGAAAATCAATTTTAATGCGTGAATAATCAGAACTGGATTTGCCTAAATGTCTTTTTTATTCCTCTTTAACACTTCCAGTCATTAGAAATCGTCTTTTTTTTGGTCGGGGCTCATGTTTTGGCCTCGTTTCACCAAAATGTCAAGACTTCAAGGACTTTAGGCCTTTAAGTGAAAATAGTTTCTGTTTCTGTTTATCTGCATGTTAATGTTGACGTGCTGCACAACAAACGTCCTGCTGAAATAAACAAAACAAAACAAAAACAGAGCGATGAAAGTGAGAGCCTCCACTCCGACCAGAACGTCAGTCGGATCTTTTCAACGAGGCCCCACGACGGGTTTTTATCCCCCGCCGTGGCCGATAGGCCCCCAAGGGGGATCTTGAAACCGTCTACGTACGTACGTACGTTCGAACGTTTCTACCTATATCTCGGCAACCCCTGGGCCCACAGTGACCAAACTTCACATGTGGATACGTCTCAGAGGGGGAAGGGATACTATGGTGACCTTGACCTAATTTGCATATTAAGTAGGTCACAGGGTCACGAAGTGCTTAAAAACACATTTTGGGCTCTGGAGGCCTAGGTTTTTGAGCTAGGGCTCTGAAATTGCATACACACCTACTAGTACTCTGGGGACACCCTCCAGCATACCAAGTGACCTGACCTTGACCTTGACCTTGAAGATTGGTAGGGTCTGAAGTGTGCTCGTCATGGTTGCACAATACATGTATTTTCATATAAACATTTCTCCTCATTTCTCAGCAGTTCCTGGGCCCACAGTCACCAAACTTCACACATGGACACTCCACCTGGGGAGAAGGGGCACCATGGTGACCAGGACCGAATTTGCATATCAGGTCACAGGGTCACTAAGTGCATAAAAACACCTTTTGGGCTCTGGAGACGTATTTTGACATAGCTTATGAAGAAGACCTTTCAGATTCTACATAATGATCTACTAGGACCCATGGAACACCCTCTAGTGTACCAAGTGTGCTGCCTTAGAGCTGCTTTGTGAGACAATATAAAGCCCTCCGGCGGGGGATTAGCCCAGCAATGGCCTTCTTGTTTATCGTTTCTCCGTTGAAAAGCACGGAGGAAAGGACCCGTGTGGTGTCTGGGTGCTCTATGAATAAAGTTGTGTTGAAGTGGGCGTCTCACCCAGGAACATGAGGACGAGGAAGAGCTGCAGGCTGCAGGAGAAGCTGAGGGAACCTCCCAGCACGGCCGGCAGCGGCAGGCTGAACAGGCGGCTCTCGTCAAACACCGGCAGAGACTGGATCACCGCCACCGCTGGAGGGGGAGGAGCCACAAGCACCACCCGGTGAGCCACGGCCACAACACGACACCACCCACACCCACGGCGGGCGGAGGCACTGACCTTCAGCCACGACCCCCAGCGGGTAGAGGGGGATCCACAGGCTGTACCTCAACCACGTCAGCAGCTTCCACTCACTGCCCAGGCAGGCCAGCATGTAGAACGGGTACCTGGAGGAGGAGGAGGAGGAGGTGGGGGAGGTGGAGGAGGAGGAGGAGGGGGGGGGAGAGGAGGTGGAGGAGGAGGAAGAGGAGGTGGAGGAGGAGGAGGGGGGGAGGTGGAGGAAGAAGAGGAAGAAGAAGAGGAGGAGGAGGAGGAGGGGGAGGTGGAGGAGGAGGAGGGGGGGGAGGAGGAGGAGAGGAGGTGGAGGAGGAGGGAAGAGGAGGTGGGGGAGGTGGAGGAAGAAGAGGAAGAAGAAGAGGAGGAGGAAGAGGAGGTGGGGGAGGTGGAGGAGGAGAGAGGAGGAGGAGGAGGAAGAGGAGGAGAGAGGAGGAAGAAGAGGTGGAGGAGGAGGGGGAGAGGAGGAGGTGGAAGAAGAGTAGGAGGAGAGCGGAAGAGGTGGAGGAGGAGGTGGAAGGAGGAGGAGGAGGAGGAAGAGGAGGAAGTGGGGGTGGAGGAGGAGGTGGAAGGAGGAGGAGGAGGAAGAGGTGGTGGAGGAGGAGGAGGAAGGAGGATGAGGAAGAGGTGGTGGAAGGAGGAGGAGGAAGAGGAGGAGGAGGGAGAAAAGGAGGAGGAGGGAAGAGGAGGAGGAGGGAGAAAAGGAGGAGGAGGGAAGAGGAGGAGGAGGAGATAGAGAGAGGAGGAGGTGGAAGAGGTGGAGGAGGAGGAGAGAAGAGGAGTAGGAGGAAGAGGAGCAGGAGGAGGGAGGAGGACACATGGAGGTCAGGGCAGGAAGTTCTCCAGGAGAACAGAGGAGGAGGAGACATGGAGGTCAGGGCAGGAAGTTCTCCAGGAGAACAGAGGAGGAGGAGACATGGAGGTCAGGGCAGGAAGTTCTCCAGGAGAACAGGGAGGTTTCCACTGGATCAGACCTGAAGATCTCGATGGAGCTCCACAGGTAGAAGACGAAGAAAACCACCGGCTGGTTCTGCATCTCCTCCAGGCTGCCGAAGACCACGAACAGGATGACGTTCCTCCCCGTCACCTGTGGCGCCAAAACATTCCTCACACTCCTTCAACAGTTCTTCTCCTCCTTCTCTTCATCACACCATATTTGATTCCTGACTAAAAGTGGCGGCTTAAACAATGAAGCAGCGAATTCCTGGATTTTTATGAGTTAAAGAGCTGGATGCATGGTGAGGCGTTCAGGGGCATCACGTAACTCCGACCTTTCCTTTTTTCTATCACAGCAATAACGTTGCACTTTTGACAAAAATTTTTTTTTCGATATTCCTGTTGCAGAGGAATAAAAAATGACTATTAGAGAGCTTCCTGACAATATATATATATTTTTTTTTTTATGAAAAAAAGACATTTTTAAATGCATTAGTCATTCCAATTTGCTTTTATAGAGAAAATAGAAAATGTTATTTTGACATATATATAACAAATATATGTGACAAATATATTTTGACAATATATCTGACGTCTGCAGGAATTTCTAAGTTCGTCAAGAAAAAAAAAAAAATTAAAACTCGAATTTTTCTTTAAAAAAAACTACTTTTTTTTTTTTTTTAATTTTTCAGGCCAAACCGCCTCGTCCTCGCCTGCACACTGGACGTTGTGTGACTAGATGATAAAAGCGAGTGTCCCGGGCCTCACCTGGATCATGGCGGGGAGGAAGCCGGTCCTCACCAGGCCCAGCAGGGGGTTGACCACCTCCAGCACCGCCAGCATCTGGCAGAAGTACATCATGTCGGCCGTGGTGTGGAAGGTGTCGTAGAACGAGTCTGCCAACGACACGGACACACGTGAGGAGGCGGGGGGGTTGGAGGGAGAGGAGGGGGGGGGGGTTGGAGGAGAGGAGGGGGGGGGGGGTTGGAGGAGAGGTGGGGGGTGGGGGGGGGATGCTCTCAATGGCCGCCGTCATTTGCAAGACAAATCCCAGCTGCCGCCTTGTTTCCCTGTTTTGATTCAGACGTGAACAAACAACACGGAGCTCGTTCACGCCGTGGGTTTTGTTCTGCTCATTTATCCTCGTCGCTGAACAGGAAACACGCCACTAATTTATCATTTCTCCGACGAGACTCGAAAGCTTTTTGAGGAAAAACGATAGTTTTACATGTAAGATGCGTTTTATTTATCGTGTTCCGGTTGCAGGTCGACAGTCGAGCTCAACCAGGCCTTTTGTCAGTCATGTTCATTCATATAGAGGTTGGATATAGAGTTGACCACCGGGGGGCGCACTTCGGTCACTTCGGTCACTTCAGGGCATCAGGGTTACGACACAGATGGAGAATTAAATATAATTTCTGATCATAATATATCGGAGTTCCGGCGACATGCAGTCAAATGTTCTGAAGATAAAAATAAGTGTAAATCTAAGTTGTAGAGCAGGAGAAGAACCGAGGAGTAGAAGAGTAGAACCGAAGAGTAGAACTGAGGAGTAGAAGAGTAGAACTGAGGAGTAGAAGAGTAGAACCGAAGAGTAGAACCGAGGAGTAGAAGAGTAGAACCGAAGAGTAGAAGAGTAGAACCGAGGAGTAGAAGAGTAGAACCGAAGAGTAGAACTGAGGAGTAGAAGAGTAGAACTGAGGAGTAGAAGAGTAGAACCGAGGAGTAGAAGAGTAGAACCGAAGAGTAGAAGAGTAGAACTGAGGAGTAGAAGAGTAGAACTGAGGAGTAGAAGAGTAGAACCGAAGAGAAGAACTGAGGAGTAGAAGAGTAGAACTGAGGAGTAGAAGAGTAGAACTGAGGAGTAGAAGAGTAGAACTGAGGAGTAGAAGAGTAGAACCGAGGAGTAGAGGAGTAGAACTGAGGAGTAGAAGAGTAGAACCGAAGAGTAGAACTGAGGAGTAGAAGAGTAGAACTGAGGAGTAGAAGAGTAGAACCGAAAGAGTAGAACCGAGGAGTAGAAGAGTAGAACCGAAGAGTAGAAGAGTAGAACCGAGGAGTAGAAGAGTAGAACCGAAGAGTAGAAGAGTAGAACTGAGGAGTAGAAGAGTAGAACTGAGGAGTAGAAGAGTAGAACCGAAGAGAAGAACTGAGGAGTAGAAGAGTAGAACTGAGGAGTAGAAGAGTAGAACTGAGGAGTAGAAGAGTAGAACCGAGGAGTAGAAGAGTAGAACCGAGGAGTAGAAGAGTAGAACCGAGGAGTAGAGGAGTAGAACCGAGGAGTAGAGGAGTAGAACTGAAGAGTAGAAGAGTAGAACCGAGGAGTAGAAGAGTAGAACCGAGGAGTAGAAGAGTAGAACCGAGGAGTAGAAGAGTAGAACCGAGGCAGAGTATTAATGGAATTGCAGGTTTTTTAACTCAGATTCCAGGTTTGTCATGTTTTGCAGCAGGATGGTTCCTCATGATAAATCCACATTTCGTTGCACTAAAACAAAGAGATTTTGAGATTTTTCTCCCGTTTCAGAGTGAAGCTGCTCCGTTTCCTCAACGTTCCTTCTGGTGTTTTGTTCTGACGAACCTTGGCCGAGATGAAGAGGCGGACGGTCATGTTGACGAAGATCCAGGAGAACCCCAGGAACTGCACCAGGTTGTACATGAACAGGTACCCAGTCTTCAGGCCCTGGTAGGCTGCAAAAGAAAGTCCTGTGAGATCTGCTAACAGAACCTGTTCTTGTGTGTGCAGGAGGACAAACTCACGGTCTGGACGGGTTCTCATCTCCACCGAGATCTTGTTCAGCTGCTCCTCCTCCTGGAGGAACAAGCAGAACATCCGTCAGTACGTTCACCTCCGATTGGATTCAGCACAGGAGGGACGGTCAAAGTAGAACTGAAACGGTACTTTGAGAACCTTAAAGTCCCAGTGAAATGTAAAACACTACTTTGCAAAAAACGATAGTTGTGGTTCTACTTGTAAGGTTCCTCCGACTCTGCCCCACCACTGTTGTCGCATAACAAAGTTATTTGAATTTTGAATCTCCAGCCGAGGAAATCGGGGGAATCCTTCTTCTTTGTGGGCGGAGCCTATGTGTGACATCACGAGTTGTGCAGATCTCGATCTGTTGTGTTTATATCGGCTTGTTTCCCTCTTAAATATCAAGTTTTTACAGTGTTTTTGAAGTTATAGTTGGTGTTTTATGAGCCTTGATGAAAGATTGAGCCTGGAAGAGACCAGAGAGGAGGAGAGAAGGAGCACAGGCAGCGGGAGCCGCTAGCTCGCGCCGCTAGCTCGCGCCGCTAGCTCGCGCCGCTAGCTCGCGCAGCTAGCTAGCCGTTTATCGGCTGTTTTCTTGCAGATTGCCGTGTTTTAACATTTTACCCTTCAGGAAGTTAGCATAAAAATGTCCCTAGAAGAGACACCAGAGTGTTTTAGAGGTGGAAGTTTCATTTCACTGGGACTTTAAAGGTTAATTTTACATCACATGATCAACGATTCCGATTATTTTTTATTTTGTACATGAAGAAGAGAGGACCTGTTTGTTTATCTGATCATTAATTCAATGAAGTGACTTTGTTACTTTTTAATGAACAAAAAGATCCGAACCCACTTTTTTTTTTGGCAGTTTTGTACAGTTTACACAACATTTAGAGTAAAAGAATAGCTTTTGACAAACAACTGGTATTTTTTTTTAGAGGAAAAAAACTGTCGTTGATCGACGCTGTTAAATATCAGAAGGTTTTTTTTTCACATGACTATAAAACGAGTGCAGCTTCGGTCGACTTCCTGCGTCAAGCACATTTCTACATGGAGAACAGATTGCTAACACTGCCCGCTAGCAGAATGTAGAGGGGGGGGGCAGGACGGGCTGCTGCTACCGAGGACATAAACATTCAAAACACCTCACATGAAGAGTTTCATGCTTTACAAAGTCCCAATTTTTTTTCATTTTTGAAACAAGTGGGGTGTAATTTT
>NC_137650.1:36675910-36685910 GCF_963422515.1 Blennius ocellaris | reverse complement strand
AGAAATAGATGTGCAAAAAATATGGAAAAAGAAATAGATGTGCAAAAAATATGAAAAAGAAATAGATGTGTAAAAAATATGAAAAAAGGAATAGATGTGCAAAAAATATTAAAAAAGAAATAAAGCTGCTAAAATATTAAAAAAGGAATAGGTGTGCAAAAATATGAAAAAAGGAATAGATGTGCAAAAATATGAAAAAAGGAATAGATGTGCAAAAATATGAAAAAAGAAATAAAGCTGCTAAAATATTAAAAAAGGAATAGGTGTGCAAAAATATGAAAAAAGGAATAAAGCTGCTAAAATATTAAAAAAGGAATAGATGTGCAAAAATATGAAAAAAGGAATAGATGTGCAAAAATATGAAAAAAGGAATAGATGTGCAAAAATATGAAAAAAGGAATAAAGCTGCTAATATGGAAAAAGGAATAGATGTGCAAAAAATATGAAAAAGAAATAGATGTGCAAAAAATATGGAAAAAGAAATAGATGTGCAAAAAATATGAAAAAGAAATAGATGTGCAAAAAATATTAAAAAAGGAATAGATGTGCAAAAAATATGAAAAAAGGAATAGATGTGCAAAAAATATGAAAAAGAAATAGATGTGCAATAAATATTAAAAAAGAAATAAAGCTGCTAAAATATTAAAAAAGGAATAGGTGTGCAAAAATATGAAAAAAGGAATAGATGTGCAAAAATATGAAAAAGGAATAGATGTGCAAAAATATGAAAAAAGGAATAGATGTGCAAAAATATGAAAAAAGGAATAGATGTGCAAAAATATGAAAAAAGAAATAGATGTGCAAAAATATGAAAAAGGAATAGATGTGCAAAAATATGAAAAAGGAATAGATGTGCAAAAATATGAAAAAAGGAATAAAGCTGCTAAAATATGGAAAAAGAAATAAAGCTGCTAAAATATTAAAAAAGGAATAGATGTGCAAAAAATATTAAAAAAGGAATAGATGTGCAAAAAATATGAAAAAAGGAATAAAGCTGCTAAAATATGGAAAAAGAAATAAAGCTGCTAAAATATTAAAAAAGGAATAGATGTGCAAAAAATATGAAAAAAGAAATAAAGCTGCAAAAAATATGAAAAAAGGAATAGATGTGCAAAAATATGAAAAAAGGAATAGATGTGCAAAAATATGAAAAAAGGAATAGATGTGCAAAAATATGAAAAAAGGAATAAAGCTGCTAAAATATTAAAAAAGGAATAGATGTGCAAAAATATGAAAAAAGGAATAGATGTGCAAAAAATATGAAAAAAGGAATAGATGTGCAAAAAATATGAAAAAAGGAATAGATGTGCAAAAATATGAAAAAAAATAGATGTGCAAAAAATATGAAAAAAGAAATAGATGTGCAAAAAATATGAAAAAAGGAATAGATGTGCAAAAAATATGAAAAAGAAATAGATGTGCAAAAAATATGAAAAAAGGAATAGATGTGCAAAAAATATGAAAAAGAAATAGATGTGTAAAAAATATGAAAAAAGAAATAAAGCTGCTAAAATATGGAAAAAGGAATAGATGTGCAAAAAATATGAAAAAAGGAATAGATGTGCAAAAAATATGAAAAAAAAATAGATGTGCAAAAATATGAAAAAAGAAATAAAGCTGCTAAAATATGGAAAAAGGAATAGATGTGCAAAAAATATGAAAAAGAAATAGATGTGCAAAAATATGAAAAAAGGAATAGATGTGCAAAAATATGAAAAAAGGAATAGATGTGCAAAAATATGAAAGAAATAGATGTGCAAAAAATATGAAAAAGAAATAGATGTGCAAAAATATGAAAAAAGGAATAGATGTGCAAAAATATGAAAAAAGGAATAGATGTGCAAAAATACGAAAGAAATAGATGTGCAAAAAATATGAAAAAGAAATAGATGTGCAAAAATATGAAAAAAGAAATAGATGTGCAAAAAATATGAAAAAAGGAATAGATGTGCATGAGAAACGTTCAGTCACAGAAGGAAAATCAGCATCAAGAGTTACCATCTTGATTTGATGCTTCATAAAATACATAAAACGCATGAGGGTGAAAATGTAGAATTCCTTGAAATAAACCATATTACATAAAGATCAAAGGAGAGTTTACCTCGGGTCTCACCGGCTCCAGGAACTCCAAACTGAACTGGTAGTCATTGTCTCCCTTGGCGCCGTGGCCTTGTGCTGTGGGGGGGTGAACAGTTAATATTAATACTAGGTAATACTCTGGTAATACTACAGTTAGTATTCAGCAGGAGAATCTCCTCTATAGACGTAAACTGACCTTTGAACTGGAGCGTGTTGTTCTGTTGCAGACTGATGTCGAGGTTCTGGGGAAAAAACCACAAAAGAAGAAATAATGAGCTGAAAGTGAGAAATGAGAATATTTAATGAATGTAAAATATAAAGAGGGACAGAGGACGGGCTGCTGCTACCGAGGACGTAAACATTTAAAAACACGTCACATGAAGAGTTTCATGCTTTAGAAAGAATTGTTTTATTTTCGAAAAAACAACAAGTGGGTGCAATTTTTTTTTTTTTTTTTTTAGAGAATGTGTGTTTAGGACTGTTTTCAGTTTTAAATGCAAAAAGAAATACTAAAATTCTAGAATATAATATTTGAGGTTTCACTGTGGAATGACGGCCCATTAAGTCTCTCTCTCTCTCTCTCTCTCTCTCTCCCTCCCTCCCTCTCTCCCCCCCCCCAGAGGCTGAACGACCAGGAACCATCATGAATGTTTTATGAGACATTTGTCCACCAGATGCAGGACGAAGACGCTGCTCCTGTTGAGAAGAAGGAAAACCTGGAATTCAAGACGGCAGCAACACAAACCACCGGCCCTCTCTCTCTGTCTACCTCTCTCTCTCTCTCTATACCTCTCTCTCTCTCTACCCCTCTCTCTGTCTGTCTGTCTCTCTCTCTCTCTACCCCTCTCTCTCTCTGTCTCTCTCTCTCTGTCTCTCTCTCTCTGTCTCTCTCTCTCTGTCTCTCTCTCTCTCTCTCTGTCTGTCTGTCTCTCTCTCTCTCTCTCTACCCCTCTCTCTGTCTGTCTGTCTCTCTCTCTCTCTCTCTACCCCTCTCTCTGTCTGTCTGTCTCTCTCTCTCTCTACCCCTCTCTCTCTCTGTCTCTCTGTCTCTCTCTCTCTGTCTCTCTCTCTCTGTCTCTCTCTCTCTGTCTCTCTCTCTCTCTCTCTGTCTGTCTGTCTCTCTCTCTCTCTCTCTACCCCTCTCTCTGTCTGTCTGTCTCTCTCTCTCTCTCTCTACCCCTCTCTCTGTCTGTCTGTCTCTCTCTCTCTCTCTACCCCTCTCTCTGTCTGTCTCTACCTCTCTCTCTCTCTCTCTGTCTACCTCTCTCTCTCTCTCTACCCCTCTCTCTGTCTGTCTGTCTGTCTCTACCTCTCTCTCTCTCTCTCTGTCTCTCTCTCTCTACCCCTCTGTCTGTCTGTCTGTCTGTCTGTCTGTCTGTCTGTCTCTCTCTCTACCTCTCTCTCTCTCTACCCCTCTCTGTCTGTCTCTACCTCTCTCTCTCTCTCTGTCTACCTCTCTCTCTCTCTCTACCCCTCTCTCTGTCTGTCTGTCTGTCTCTACCTCTCTCTCTCTGTCTCTCTCTCTCTACCCCTCTGTCTGTCTGTCTGTCTGTCTGTCTGTCTGTCTGTCTGTCTCTCTCTCTCTCTACCCCTCTCTCTGTCTGTCTGTCTCTACCTCTCTCTCTCTGTCTCTCTCTCTCTACCCCTCTGTCTGTCTCTCTGTCTGTCTGTCTCTCTCTCTCTCGCTCTCTCTCTCTCTCTCTCTGTCTGTCTGTCTCTATCTCTCTCTCGCTCTCTCTGTCTCTCTCTCTCTGTCTGTCTCTCTCTCTCTCGCTCTCTCTCTCTCTCTGTCTCTATCTCTCTCTCACTCTCTCTGTCTCTCTCTCTACCTCTCTCTCTACCTCTCTCTCTCTCTCTACCTCACTCTCTCTCTATCTCTCTCTACCTCCCTCTCTCTCTCTCTCTCTCTCTCTCTCTCTCTCTCTCTCTCTGTCTCTCTCCCTCTCTCTGAAGGGCCGGCAGATAAATGAAAGACAGAATTCATCTTTCACAGTCAAAGAGCATTAAAGCAAACTAAACAACTAAACATCAAAAGGACTAAAAACAAAAATGGCTGCAAACGTTCCCGTGTGAAAGGAAAACTGCTGACTGTTGATTAGAAAGATGAAGGAAGCTCCGTTCCCCCGACAGATGCCGACTCATCAATACGTGGGAAATAGGAAAACCACAAAGAGCCTTGAGTGACAGACGATACCGACCGCGGCAGGAGACGAGAAGGAACGAGGGATCGGATGATAGAGAGGAAAAAGGAGACGCACCAGACGGAAAACAACCAAAACATTCATCACAGGAGCTCAATAAACAAAAAACACCTTTCAAAAGACAAAACAATCGAATGTGAGCACGACTATCAAAGTTCTAAACACTTATAATAGACGATAATGTGACGAGACAAAACCACAGAGATGAGGAGAAAAACGCAGCGACAGACGTCTTAGAATAAAGACAAATACTAGTTGAAAGGAAGAACAGAAGCAATGAGGGACGGAGAGAAAACGGGGAATAAGGGAGGAACTAGTACCAGTTTCCTGGTTTACTGGTGGTGATGCAAAGAGACAATCCACAACAACACAACAAGAAAGACATGAAGGTTCTGTTGACAGGAAGTGAAGAAGCAACAAGGATCAACTGAAGAGCAGAAATAAACACAAAGAAAAAAAAAGAAACACAAATGTCGGCTTGGTTAAAGTAAAGTAATGAGGTGTAACAGAATTATATTTTGTATTTCCAGTCCTAACAGCAGTAATAGTTATATTTTGTATTTTTCAGTCCTAACAGTAGTAATAGAGTTATATTTTGTATTTTTCAGTCCTAACAGCAGTAATAGAGTTATATTTTGTATTTTTCAGTCCTAACAGTAGTAATAGAGTTATATTTTGTATTTTTCAGTCCTAACAGCAATAATAGTTATATTTTGTATTTTTCATTCCTTAACAGCAGTAATAGTTATATTTTGTATTTTTCAGTCCTAACAGCAATAATAGTTATATTTTGTATTTTTCATTCCTTAACAGTAGTAATAGAGTTATATTTTGTTTTTTTCAGTCCTAACAGTAGTAATAGAGTTATATTTTGTATTTTTCATTCCTTAACAGTAGTAATAGAGTTATATTTTGTATTTTTCAGTCCTAACAGTAGTAATAGAGTTATATTTTGTATTTTTCAGTCCTAACAGTAGTAATAGAGTTATATTTTGTTTTTTTCATTCCTTAACAGTAGTAATAGAGTTATATTTTGTATTTTTCATTCCTTAACAGTAGTAATAGAGTTATATTTTGTATTTTTCAGTCCTAACAGTAGTAATAGAGTTATATTTTGTTTTTTTCATTCCTTAACAGTAGTAATAGAGTTATATTTTGTATTTTTCATTCCTAACAGTAGTAATAGAGTTATATTTTGTATTTTTCAGTCCTAACAGTAGTAATAGAGTTATATTTTGTATTTTTCATTCCTTAACAGTAGTAATAGAGTTATATTTTGTATTTTTCATTCCTAACAGTAGTAATAGAGTTATATTTTGTATTTTTCAGTCCTAACAGTAGTAATAGAGTTATATTTTGTATTTTTCATTCCTAACAGTAGTAATAGAGTTATATTTTGTATTTTTCAGTCCTAACAGTAGTAATAGAGTTATATTTTGTATTTTTCATTCCTTAACAGTAGTAATAGAGTTATATTTTGTATTTTTCAGTCCTAACAGTAGTAATAGAGTTATATTTTGTTTTTTTCAGTCCTAACAGTAGTAATAGAGTTATATTTTGTATTTTTCATTCCTTAACAGTAGTAATAGAGTTATATTTTGTATTTTTCAGTCCTAACAGTAGTAATAGAGTTATATTTTGTATTTTTCAGTCCTAACAGTAGTAATAGAGTTATATTTTGTATTTTTCAGTCCTAACAGTAGTAATAGAGTTATATTTTGTATTTTTCATTCCTAACAGTAGTAATAGAGTTATATTTTGTATTTTTCATTCCTAACAGTAGTAATAGAGTTATATTTTGTATTTTTCATTCCTAACAGTAGTAATAGAGTTATATTTTGTATTTTTCAGTCCTAACAGTAGTAATAGAGTTATATTTTGTATTTTTCAGTCCTAACAGTAGTAATAGAGTTATATTTTGTATTTTTCATTCCTAACAGTAGTAATAGAGTTATATTTTGTATTTTTCAGTCCTAACAGTAGTAATAGAGTTATATTTTGTATTTTTCAGTCCTAACAGTAGTAATAGAGTTATATTTTGTATTTTTCATTCCTTAACAGCAGTAATAGAGTTATATTTTGTATTTTTCAGTCCTAACAGTAGTAATAGAGTTATATTTTGTATTTTTCAGTCCTAACAGTAGTAATAGAGTTATATTTTGTATTTTTCATTCCTAACAGCAGTAATAGAGTTATATTTTGTATTTTTCAGTCCTAACAGTAGTAATAGAGTTATATTTTGTATTTTTCAGTCCTAACAGCAGTAATAGAATATTTTAATTTTTCCGTTCTAACAGCAATAATAGTTATATTTTGTATTTTTCATTCCTTAACAGCAGTAATAGAGTTATATTTTGTATTTTTCAGTCCTAACAGTAGTAATAGAGTTATATTTTGTATTTTTCATTCCTAACAGTAGTAATAGAGTTATATTTGTATTTTCGGTCAGTTTGATGTTAGAGGTCATTTCATCTCGCGCGTCACAAAGCTAAGCGCGAGCTAACAACAAAGCGGATGTTTACACAGCGGAGACGATATGAACCATTAAAACTATTAACTTTCTACACGCGACATGACGACATAAAGACACTAAACACAACTGTGACGACTCCAGACAGTTTTCGAGAGGAGAACGTGAGGAGAACACGAGGAGAACATGAGGAGAAGAGCGAGTTTCGGGTGGTGGAGCTTCCTACCTTGGCGTCGCTCAGCTCCACCCGCAGCAGGAGCTCCCCGCGCCGCTGCGCCCAGAACACGTGAGGGGTCAGGGTCTGCATCGTGTGCGGCTCCCGGGGGGGTCTACATGCCACCGAGGTGGAGGAAGGACGGCCCCGGGGGGGGGGGGACCAGGTGGAGTGGTTCGCCACGGACGCTCCGAACAACACCGAAACAGCGCGGAGGGACGAGGATGGAGCGCACTTCCGGGAGGAGGGGCTCTGGCCACTTCAAAGTAAGACGACAATTCCGCCGACACCGCTTCAAAATAAAATAGATAGATCGATGGATAATTACTTTATTCATCCTCGAAGGGAAATTGTTTTGTTGCAGCAATCTGGTACATACGAATATTATAAAATACAATGGAATAGAAATAAAAGTAATAAATAAAAATATGTGGGTATAAGACATAAAGTAAAACACAGAACGGAACATGGGCACTTAGAAATAACAGGAGATAAAAGCAAGATAATAAATAGTAAGGTGCAGTGGCAGAGCCATTAGAAGTAGGAATTATATAATAATAATAATACATATAACAATGTGTAATAGTGTATAATACTAGTGTATAGTACTACTAATAATGGTAGCAATAGTATAATAACAATATGGTAGCAATAACAATATATATATATATCAGTAATAATAATAATACCAATAGTAATAGTATACTTATAATAATAATAATACCAATGTAATAGTGTACTTGCACATGTATAAATATATGTATATGTACATGCAATATGCCATATGAAATACATGATATACTATAAGTATCAGTGTAATTTAGTCCAGGTGGTGATGGAGGATATGACGGAGGGAGAAGAGTTAAAAATGAGATTAATCAGAGGTCGAGACAAAAAGTCACAAGAAGCAGTTTGTCCCATTAGAGTTCCCGTCGCCCCCCAGTCCGAGGGCCCGCGCGCATGCGCATGCGGCAGCTGCAGCTGGCAGCTGGCCCCGGCAGTGAATTAAGACGCCGAAATTGATGAACATGAAAGACGCCAAGCAGCAGCTCGGCCCCCTCGAGGGCAAGTTCGAGTACAAGAAGAATGAGGACGGAACCGTGGACCGGCAGAAGGTTCTGTGCACGTTCTGCTGGAAGGAGTTCTCGTTCCACCGGAGCACGTCCAGCCTGAAGTACCACATCAACGCCAAGCACACGTTCGTCGCGGACTCCGGCGGCTCGCTGGCCAACGCGTCGCCCGGCTTGCAGCCGACCGTCCTCACCGACCCGCGGGACGTCAGTAAGTCTGCATTGTCTGTTGTTGTTTTTTTAATGAACAATAATAATAATAATAATAAACCAGCAGGATGTGAAGCTTCTCGAGCCTCTGGTGAATCGATGAGCGTCACTTTCTGTCATCTACGTTCAATACAACTTTGTTATTATGCTCTTCCTCCTCTTCCTCTTCCTCCTCCTCCTCCTCTTCCTCATCTTCCTCCTCCTCTTCCTCTTCCTCTTCCTCCTCATGTTGATGTTGTTGTCTGTCTGTCCAATTCAATGTCCCGCTTCCCATTCATTGTTTACATTCGACGCCCCGCGGTGCATGCTGGGTGTGACGTATCGCCCTGCAGATACTTTGCATGAAGAATAATAATAATAAAAAAAGTATTCATTCGAAGTTGAATCAAACCGACTTCATGCAAATGAGGCACAGGGAGCAGATGTCTGTGGTTCTGAAACTACTAATGTAGAGTGTCTGTGGTGCTGAAACTACTAATGAACTGTCTGTGGTGCTGAAACTACTAATGTAGAGTGTCTGTGGTTCTGAAACTACTAATGAACTGTCTGTGGTGCTGAAACTACTAATGTAGAGTGTCTGTGGTGCTGAAACTACTAATGTAGAGTGTCTGTGGTGCTGAAACTACTAATGTAGAGTGTCTGTGGTGCTGAAACTACTAATGTAGAGTGTCTGTGGTTCTGAAACTACTAATGTAGAGTGTCTGTGGTGCTGAAACTACTAATGAACTGTCTGTGGTGCTGAAACTACTAATGTAGAGTGTCTGTGGTTCTGAAACTACTAATGAACTGTCTGTGGTGCTGAAACTACTAATGTAGACTGTCTGTGGTTCTGAAACTACTAATGTAGAGTGTCTGTGGTTCTGAAACTACTAATGTAGAGTGTCTGTGGTGCTGAAACTACTAATGTAGAGTGTCTGTGGTTCTGAAACTACTAATGTAGAGTGTCTGTGGTTCTGAAACTACTAATGTAGAGTGTCTGTGGTTCTGAAACTACTAATGTAGAGTGTCTGTGGTTCTGAAACTACTAATGTAGAGTGTCTGTGGTTCTGAAACTACTAATGTAGAGTGTCTGTGGTTCTGAAACTACTAATGTAGAGTGTCTGTGGTTCTGAAACTACTAATGTAGAGTGTCTGTGGTGCTGAAACTACTAATGTAGAATGTCTGTGGTTCTGAAACTACTAATGTAGAGTGTCTGTGGTGCTGAAACTACTAATGTAGAGTGTCTGTGGTTCTGAAACTACTAATGTAGAGTGTCTGTGGTGCTGAAACTACTAATGAACTGTCTGTGGTTCTGAAACTACTAATGTAGAATGTCTGTGGTTCTGAAACCACTAATGTAGAGTGTCTGTGGTGCTGAAACCACTAATGTAGAGTGTCTGTGGTTCTGAAACTACTAATGTAGAGTGTCTGTGGTGCTGAAACTACTAATGTAGAGTGTCTGTGGTGCTGAAACTACTAATGAACTGTCTGTGGTGCTGAAACTACTAATGAACTGTCTGTGGTGCTGAAACTACTAATGTAGAGTGTCTGTGGTGCTGAAACTACTAATGTAGAATGTCTGTGGTTCTGAAACTACTAATGTAGAGTGTCTGTGGTGCTGAAACTACTAATGTAGAGTGTCTGTGGTTCTGAAACTACTAATGTAGAGTGTCTGTGGTGCTGAAACTACTAATGTAGAATGTCTGTGGTTCTGAAACTACTAATGTAGAGTGTCTGTGGTGCTGAAACTACTAATGTAGAGTGTCTGTGGTTCTG
>NC_137650.1:36638410-36670910 GCF_963422515.1 Blennius ocellaris | reverse complement strand
AAGGTTTGCAATCAGTTGTGTATCATGTGACCCTGCTGACGGCACATCTGGACTCCGTCGGCACAATGACAAGAAAAAGCTGAATCAGCACAACCACTAATGTTTCTTTACCCCCCCCCCCTTAAATTTTTATTTTATTTAATTTAATTTAATTTAATTTAATTTAATTTAATTTAATTTAATTTAATTTAATTTAATTTAATTTAATTTAATTTAATTTAATTTTAATTTTAATTTTAATTTTAATTTTACTTTTACTTTTACTTTTACTTTTACTTTTACTTTTACTTTTACTTTTACTTTTACTTTTACTTTTAATTTTAATTTTAATTTTAATTTAATTAATTTTTTTAATTAAAATGTTTTAACTCATTATTAAAAACAATTAAAGTTTCCTTTACTTCCATTTACGTATTTATTTATTTGATTATTTTGGCCCCTCTGAGCCACCGTAGCTCCAGTGCAGCAGAATACAGATGTAGAATAGTTTCATAAGGAAAGTTTCACGTTAGAAAGTTGCCTGATTGGTGACGTCACACGACCGCTGAAGGAGTTCTGAACCCGCAGGTTGCCATGTTGGCTGACTTGTTGCCATGTTGGCTGACTTGTAACTCAACGGGCTGCAAATACTTGAGGAAAATGATGAATTTCTGTTTTTATGTTCCTGGATCCCACATTCTATTATTGCAGCTTTGTTCATGTAATAAGTTTACAACTTAGTTTCTATAGATATTCAGTAGAGCTGCACTTTAAGTCTGGGTTTTATTGTTTTATCTGTTAGAGAATATAAGAATAATAGTATATATAATATATTTTTTTCTTTTCTGAAAGGAACTTATAAAAATAGTCTATGAATTTAAATCTACTTTCTGTCTGTTGGATCTACATTAATTCCACTATTTTCCATAAATAAATATGCACAACCAGCTTTAGTGTTAAGTAGAAATAAAAAAGTGATTAATCACGGTGAAGTACAGAAAATTGTGCGATAGATTTTTTAAATTTTTTTTATCAATTGTCTGTACTAATTATTTGTGGTTTTGTTCTGTACAAAAAGGATTTTCATTGATGAACCGACCAAGTTATGCAGCGATTATTAAACCTACATGCAGTGACTGTTTGCGTATACTATAATTTAATGATCATCATCAAATAGAGTATATATTTTTGGATGTGTGTGTGTGTGTATAGGAATATTAGATATGTATGTGACTGCACAGAATGATTGAAACATGCCTGAAATTAATGAATTAACAAAAAAACACCCGAGACTTGCTTTTCTTTGCCATTCCTGAAATTTAATCTGTGGATTTTAAGTGTTGTCATTTCAAAAGTCGTGACTTTTAAACCGTCTTGTTGTTTTAAACGTCGATTAAAACAAAAAAAACATTAATCATCCAGGTTGTTCTATAAACTAACACACTTTTACAGAAACACGTGTGTGTTTACCTTGTGTTCTGCTGGTAAAACATCCAGGATGAAAACAGAGAAAGTTGGAATAAAAAGGAATAAATCAGCAGGAAAAAAACCAAAAACAAAAAGCGATTGTCAAAAAACCCGATCTTAATCGGAGCACTTGAACGCACCGCCGCAGTAAACTTTCCTCTCCTTGTGGTGCGTTCACGTACCCTCGCGTCGTAGTAACTAATACCACGATAGTTTCCCCCGAAACTCTCCAGTCCGGCGTGGGACCGCCTCTTCCAGCGGACGATGTGAGAACAGGAAACTCGTTTTCCCTCCTGTTTTTCTCAGTTTTTTTTTTTAAAAAAAGGTGCGGGTTTCAGTCTCCCGCTGCGGGGGGGGGAAGAAACGCCCATTCCCCCGTGTTGCCGGTTCCAAAGTGCAGCCGGCCGGAGGTGAGCGGAGTTCCGCCGTCGACGCGCTTCGAAGACAGGAAGATGAAAACGAGAGCGGAGCCGCCCGGAGCCCGGTCCTCCTCCTCCTCCTCCTCCTCCCCGGGCACCTCGGCCCTGGACCCCGCGAGGAGGGCGTCGGTGATCCGCGTCGCTTACCTCATCTCCGCGCTGGACGTCACGTGGATGTTTTTACAGTTCTCCGTGACGCCGGTGAGCAGAATGTCGTTGTCACGGAAGCAGGGAGCCGCGGTTTCCGTGCAGACCCTGAAGGCAACACGCTAACACGACATAATAGACCCCCAGAAAGCCTTTTAATGTTATAAAGAGACCTGTGTTATATTTTATTCTATATATAAGAACTGAAACACACGGCTCAATCTACTGGTAACACTTTGTTACTGCTGCAAACCTCCTGTGTGTGTGTGTGTGTGTGTGTGTGTGTGTGTGTGTGTGTGTGTGTGTGTGTGTGTGTGTGTGTGTGTGTGTGTGATGATCTAGGTCCATTCACTTCTTTTCTACTTCACTTTTTAAGCTGATTATGTCAAAATGCATGTTATACAAGGTAATTGTATCCTCTCTCTCTCCCTCTCTCTCTCTCTCTCCTCTCTCTCTCTCTATATATATATATGTGTGTGTGTGTGTGTGATGATACAATTACCTTGTATAACATGCATTTTGACACAATCAGCTTAAAAAGTGAAGTAGAAAAGAAGTGAATGGACCTAGATTATCATCACACACACACACACACACACACACACACACACACACACACACACACACACACACACACACACACACACACACACACACACACACACACACACACACACAGGAGGTGTGCAGCAGTAACAAAGTGTTACCAGTAGATTGAGCCGTGTGTTTCACTTCTTCTCTACTGGAGTGTGATTAGCAACTGGTCTTTGATCGACGTGGAAAGTTTTATAGCTCCATGACTGACCTGAAGGGTGGGGGGGGGGGGTAGAGAGGGGGGGGGGTCAGACACACTGTGGCCTGGGTGACCGGAGGTCACTGAGTCCGGCCTTTGAACCGTTTCCACCACCCGGTCCGGTTCTTCCTCTCCCTGCAGTGTCCAGACTCCTCGTGGAGAATATATTAATATATGTCATGTCATATTTATTATTTATTATTATTTCATGATTATTATATGAGAAAGTCTGATGTGTGGTGATTATTTATTATTTATTTATTATTATATTGTCTATTATATAAATATATATTATATAATTATTATTTATTTATTTATTATTATTTCCTGATTATTATATGAGAAAGTCTGATGTGTGATGACTATTTATTATTTATGATTGTATTGTTTATTATATAATATATAATATTATTTATTTATTATTTCATGATTTTTCATATTTTCTTATATGAGAGTCTGATGTGTCATATTATTTATTTATTATTATTTTGTTTATTATATAAATATATAATATTTATTATTTACATAATTATTATTTATTATTATTTCATGATTAGTAACGGTCATCTGCAGTGAGAATAATAATAATAATAAACAATAATACATATATAATACATAAAATAAGAGCATATATAAATAAGAATAAGAATAATTCGTTTTTTGATTAAAGAAAATGTATTGGTATTTTCATGGTTCACAAAATTCTCCACATAACATTTTGCCTTTGGCATTCATCTGGAAATTACAGTCAAATAATCATTAGTTTCTATTATTGATAATTGCGATAATAACAACACCAATAATAAAACACAACTTTATAAAAACTGTACAAATGTTGACGGAGTCGGTCTGACTCTTCATTATTCAGGATGTTTTATTAATACACAACATTTGTGTGTTTTTTGTCCCTCAGTATTTGGCGAAGAAGCTCGGCTTCGACACGTTGCAGTTCGGTTACTTACAGACCACGGTGGGGGTCATCCAGCTGTTCGGGGGCCCTCTGTTCGGAAGGTGAGTTCCTGAGGCGCCGCCGTGGGTCCGTGGGTGCGTGGGTGCCTGACGCCCTGCGCCCCGTCTGCAGGTTCGGCGATCTGTTCGGGGCTCGTGCGGCTCTGACCCTGGCCTGTTCCGCCACCGTGGTGTTCTTCCTGCTGCTGGCCAACGCCACCGTCCCGGCCATGCTGTTCGTCCACAAGCTGCCCACCGTCTTCATGCACGTCCTGCCCGGTGAGCCCAGCCTGTCCACGCCTCAGAGGCGCTTTTATTTTGGAGGGGAGTGTAGAACGACCGTTACTGCGGCTTCAGGAGTCATTCAGAACTCTGAGTCGCCAGATGAGAACGCGCAAACTGCACTCAGCCTCCACTTCCGGTTCCCACAATCTACTTCCTGTTCACACAATCCACTTCCGGTTCCCACAATCTACTTCCTGTTAACACAATCCACTTCCTGTTCCCACAATCCACTTCCTGTTAACACAATCCACTTCCGGTTCCCACAATCGACTTCCTGTTAACACAATCCACTTCCTGTTCCCACAATCTACTTCCTGTTAACACAATCCACTTCCGGTTACCATAATCTACTTCCTGTTCCCACAATCCACTTCCTGTTCCCACAATCCACTTCCTGTTAACACAATCCACTTCCGGTTCCCACAATCTACTTCCTGTTAACAGAATCCACTTCCTGTTCCCACAATCCACTTCCTGTTCACCACAATCTACTTCCTGTTCCCACAATCTACTTCCTGTTCCCACAATCTACTTCCTGTTCCCACAATCTACTTCCTGTTCCCACAATCCCACAAAAAAAAAGTATTTTATTAAAAAAAAGAAGCAAATTTGCTTTAAAAAAACGCCTCAAAACAAAGTGAATGTGATAAAAAGAGCAGCTTCACTGCAGTGAAACTCCAGTAATGAGTTACTGAATAACCAAAGTAATCAGTTACTCCTCCAGAGTCTCAGGCGTTGTTGCTTTCGATTCTATAATTTTTTAATTTTAGTTCCTCTGCTCTTCCCGTCTGCAGTGACTCAGATGGTGGTGGCCGACCTGACGGAGCCGGAGAGGAAGGCGGAGGCCTTATCCAAGCAGGGTTTGTGTTTCGGGGTGGGGATGATCGCCGGCTCCACCCTGGGGGGGCAGCTGAACACCCGCTACGGGTGAGTGACTAATTAATCGCACAATTTTCTGTATTTAATTGCGATTAATCACATCGTTTTTATTTTTTCTCTCCTGAAGACTGAAGCTTGTAATGAGATTCATTGAGCGACTCGACACTCAGAGACTCTATTTAAATTAAAAGACAATTTTTATAACGCGCTTTTAGCTTTTGGTGAAACTGTTTCTATACAAGATCAGCAAAATAATAAAAAACATAATTTAGTTCATTAATAAATGTCGAATATAAGTCTGGGTTTAGTTGGAGTTAGAGTTAGAGAATATTTCTACAAACAAAGTAGTAAACTTATTACACGCAGGCGTTGTACCTGCAAGTATTTCCTGCAGTTTGGTGGCTGCTGGTCAGCCAACCTGGCAACCCGCTGTTTTACTACTGCGGGTCGCCAGGGAACTTTTAAAGTCAAACTTTCTCCCTCAATATTATTCCACTGGGCGTCATGTAGAGACGCTGCACTGGCAAGAGAGTAAAAAAACAAACAAGCAACAAAAGTAAACAAAACTACGTTAATTTCGTAAAAAAATATTTTAGCGAATTAAATGTTTCAAATCAATTAAGGCGTTATTTTTGACGGCGCTAATTATTTGGTTTCACGTCGTTCAGACAGTCATGGCGGCAGCTCCGGTGCAAAATCCCCCCCCCCCCCCCCCCCCCCCCCTATTCAGTGCCTTGCTCAAAGGCACTCATGGGCAGTGTTATGTGAGTTGGATAGGGGGGGGTTGAACCGACGACCTTGCAACGAAAACGCGCTCCAGCAAGCCGGGCGGAAAAGGAAGTGGGGTTTTTTTCCGACGTGCGTCTGACGGGGTTGGATTGTTTGTGGGCGTGTCCCTCAGGGAGCGCTTGGTGGCGTACTGCGGCGCGGCGGGGAGCGCCGTCAGCCTGCTGCTGGTTCTACTCTACATCCCCCGGAACACCAAGCCGGACGCTGCTGCACACGACCCTGCAAGTAAGGAACCGTCCTGCCCGTTACACCGGAGGTTCTACACCAATGGATGGATGAATGAGTGAGTGAGTGAGTGAGTGAGTGTGGAGGAGGTTCCGGGCTGCGTTGCGAGAATGACGTCACTTTAAAGTCCTAGTGAAATGTAAAACACTACTTTGTAAAAAACGATAGTTGTGGTACTACTTGAAAGGTTCCTCCGACTCTGCCCCTCCACTGTTGTCGCATAACAAAGTTATTTGAATTTTGAATCTCCAGCTGACGAAATCGGGGGAATCCTTCTCTTTTGTGGGCCATTGTGGGCGGAGCCTATGTGTGACATCACGAGTTGTGCAGATCTCCATCTGTTGTGTTTATATCGGCTTGTTTCCTCTTAAATATCAAAGTTTTTACAGTGTTTTGAAGTTCTAGTCGGCGTTTTATGAGCCTTGATGAAAGATTGAGCCTGGAGGCGATCGAGAGAGGAGAAAAGGAGCACGGGCGGCGGGAGCCACTAACTCACGCGGCTAGCGGGAGACGCTAGCTCGGGCGGCTAGTAGACGATCAAGTAACACCTGGACTCATCTTCAGTGATTCCGCAGTCAGAAAAGCTCTTGGACGTGTTGGATCCAGGAAGCCGGTCGTTCTGCCAAAAGTCAGGAGCCTCAAAGCCTCAAAGGTGAAAAGTGGCGGCTGCTGAGGCGAGGAGACGAGGACGAATGGAGGACGAAGCGTCTTCTGCTTCCTCAAACATGTTCCAGACGGGGTCACCGATGGCAGAACCACCTTCTGTGTCTTCTTCATCAATCACTGGGTTTGAAATGACCATGATGATGAAATCTGGTTCAATTCAGCCTCTTCGTGGTCAAAACTCTGTTCCTCCATAATGTAAACACAACTTGGGCGTGTGCACAACTCGTGATGTCACTCTGTTATTGTCAGAAGCTCCGCCCAGCAGAGGAAATAGCAACGTTTATCCGCTATTTTCTCACAGATTGCCGTTTTAACATTTGACCTTCAGCCAGTTAGCAGGAAAACGTTCTAGAAGAGACACCAGAGTGTTTTGGAGGTGGAATCTTCATTTCACTGGGACTTTAAAAGCAGTGACGTAGCAGGAAGCAGAATTCTGGACTGTGTGGATCGTCTTTGTGCAACAAGCTTCTGAAGACGTGAGACTTTGTGTTCAGTAATAATGTTGCAGACTAACGTCACGGACTGAACTGTTCCACAACGTTCACAATAACTGTTACAGTCTTTCTTCAAACAGGCTTTTCAGAACAAACCTTTAGGATTTTTTTTTTTTTTTTTTAACCACGCCGTCCTTGAAACTGACTGACGTGAACAAGTTGTGTTTTTTTTAATGAAACAGGCGACAGGAGGAGCCGACGTGGATCTGCGGGACTCAACCAGCTGGCTTATCGGACAGAAACTGACTCATGTTGCGTTTAAGACCTTTAAATCACGATTTAGGACGGGCGAGCTGGAACCAGCAGGCGGCGCTAATGCAACATGTTAAACACAAAGGAAGAAGAAGAAGATTTCAACATTATTTTTTCAGCATTTTATCTTCGACAATTGTGACATTTTAGCATTTTGGGTCATTCTTTTTAAATATCCCTGTTTGTTTTCCCCATTTTTAAAAACAATCCAAGTACTTTCAGGGTTTTTTAAGCTCTTTGAAGCTCTTTGAAGCTCTTTGAAGGCAAAAGGATTAGTTTTACTTCTGGGAAGTAGAAATATGTGATCATATGACACATATCTGAGGACAGCTGCAGCCTGGAGGTCGGGAATGGAATTGCATATTTGCAGGTTGGATCCCCACAGGTCACCACTGAGGCTCCCTGAGCTTGACCTTTGACCTCCCTGGAGTGCCGTAACCAGGGGAACGAGGAAGGAGTTGATAAAAGTTTCTTCTTTGTGATTTGGCTGCAGGTGAAGCCGGCAGCAAATCCATCTTCAGCGTCGGGGAAATCGCCCGACTGATGAAGTTTCCACGAGTGGCCAGAATCTTCGTCATCAAGCTGGTCGCTGGTCTGCCGTCAGGTGAGCGCCGCCGCGGGGAAAGACTCCATTAGATAAATAAAATAAATAAGCCAGACTCAGTTTGGAGTCATTTCTACTCTGGACTCGTACTTTTACTTTGGTCTGCAATTGTGAGAAATGACGAGGCTTTTATTTTCACCTCCGCCGGGGAAAGTTGGGCGACAAGGTTCATTTATTTATTTGTTTGTTTGTTTGTTTTTTAATCCGTCATCGTCCAAGGACCAGTCGATTGTGAAATAATACGACTCGGTTCTGTAAACTCATTGAGTCAATTCAACCCTCAAGAACTGTTTAATGGCTACAAAAACCATGTTACTGCAGAAATGCCGTATAAAAAGCCTTTGCGTCACAGATTACATCACGTCTCGGCTGGAGGTCGGTGAGGGAGACCAACGTTAAAATAATAATAGGGTCAATAATATAATCCCGAATCCTGAGTTTGTAGTGAGTAATAGTGAATTGCACTGTGAGCTCGGAGTGCTGCGGTGCGTTCAATGACCTACAGGAAAAGTCCGACATAAAAAATAGTTTTGACAATAAATCTGCAACCAAACGTCTTTATCTTCTCCTTTAGTCATTGTAGGCTGATAAAACCACTATTAAATAAACAACTATATTTTTGTTGGTGCAGCTCGCTAGCTGGAGAGTGAACTCTCTGACCAGCCAATCAGAGGGCTTGAATACAGTGACATCACGCTAGGCCTTCTAGGAGGCTCCGCCTCCCCAATATCGAGATGTGATTGGTTGAAGCAGCAGAGCGACACACCAGTTTTACACTGCAGACGCCTGCAGAGCTGAAAGTGAAGGCCTCAGGCAGGTTTCTCTACCCGGCAACAGGTGACGCTGGAATGTGATTGGCTCAAAGCTTTGATGTGGAAGAACGAGAAGAGGACAGAACGTTTGGAATTATTTAATAAGTATTTATTTCTTCATTCTGCAGAGAAGCCTTGAAGGCCTTGAAGGCCTTGAAGGCCTTGAAGGCCCTGACGGTCCACTAGGTTCTGGTTTATTTATACTTCAACCCTTCGTAATGCAATTTTCTCTGCCACTGGTGTTTAAAGTTGTCCTGCAGCAAATTCTACAGACAGCGTCAGTACCACAGACAGTGTCAGTACCACAGACAGAGTCAGTACTACAGACAGTGTCAGTACTACAGACAGTGTCAGTAGCATGTAAAAAGTTGTGTGAATGTTTCTTCCAGTCATTTTCCAGGTCATGTTCTCCATCATCGCTCTGGACTTCTTCAAGCTGCAGCCGCAGCAGAACGGCTACCTGCTAGCCTACTTCGGCATCGTGCAGATGGTGAGAGCGGCGCCCCCCGCTGGCGGACGGCAGCGTCCCGGCAGGCTGGACAGACGCCACTGACCCCCCCCCCCCCCCCCCCCCGGTGTGTGTGCAGGTGGTCCAGGGCGTCATCAGCCAGCTGACGGCGAGGTTCCCCGAGCGCTCGCTGCTGCTGCTGGCCGTCGGAGTCGCCTGCCTGGTGGGCGTGGCTCAGATCGTAAGACGCCTCTTCTTCTTTGTTTACATTTTCTATCTTTCTAACTTCCTGGTCTTAATGTTTTGGAGTCAAACTTCCCCCGGTCCTTGAAAAGAGACACTTTCTTTGGCGATTCAGTCAAAGCTGCAGTGTAAAACACTGGTTTTTATGCAGATTCTTGTGTGTTTTAGCGGCTTTCATCTCAGATGTAAACTTCAAAGTGTTTAATTTAATCAAAGTCAAAGCAATAAGATGCGACTAAGAAATAAGTTGGATTAAAACATGTAAAATATCCCACAACATCAATAATAGCTTCTATTTAAGAGCAGATAATGTGAGAATTTAATTTATAAGTCAATGCATATATTTAACTTGTCATTTTTTTAAAGTAACTTTTGTAACTTTTTACTTTAAAAGTAACTTTTTAAAGTAAATCTGACTAATAAAGTTTGTTTCAGACGTTTGACTTCAGTTTACCATAAAGTAACACCATGAATATAAATATAAATATAAATATAAATATTTACCCTCACAACTGGATGAGGACTCCTAAAGTGACGGAAAATACAAAGTGTGGCATTTAGATTAGAGTGTAGTTCACTGTAGTTCACCGTAGTTCACTGTAGTTCATCGTAGTTCCCTGTAGTTCACCATAGTTCACTGTAGTTCCCTGTAGTTCATCATAGTTCCCCGTAGTTCCTCGTAGTTCATCGTAGTTCCCTGTAGTTCACCATAGTTCACTGTAGTTCCCTGTAGTTCATCATAGTTCCCTGTAGTTCACTGTAGTTCCCCGTAGTTCATCATAGTTCCCCGTAGTTCCTCGTAGTTCATCGTAGTTCCCTGTAGTTCATCATAGTTCACTGTAGTTCATCGTAGTTCCCTGTAGTTCATCATAGTTCACCGTAGTTCATCGTAGTTCCCTGTAGTTCATCATAGTTCACTGTAGTTCCCCGTAGTTCATCGTAGTTCCCTGTAGTTCATCATAGTTCACCGTAGTTCATCGTAGTTCACCACAATACGGTAGGAATAGAAAAGCTTGCTCACTCAGTTTCTTCTTAATTTATTTATTTGCGTCGTCGCTTATGAAGCTTTTTGCATCAATGTCGTGGTTCTACTTTATTTTTACATTTTTTTAGGGCATCTATTATTTATTTAATTTATTTATGTTATTTTTATCTATCTATCTATCTATCTATCTATCTATCTATCTATCTATCTATCTATCTATCTATCTATCTATCTATCTATCTATCTATCTATCTATCTATCTATCTATCTATCTATCTATCTATCTATCTATCTATCTATCTATCTATCTATCTATCTATCTATCTATCTATCTATCTATCTATCCATCCATCCATCCATCCATCTATTCATGTTTATTGCATGTTTTATTCACAAGAGCTTCAAACCTTCACGTTTAAGTTTTTTTCCTTTCAGTTATTCCTACAAAATGTGCTAAAAACCAAACTTAAAAGAAAGACGAGCTGTTTCTCTACTTCCTCTCCGTTCCTCTCCTTCTTGCTTCCTGGCAGGTTTTCATGGCGACGGTGACTCAGTTCTGCGTGATCGTCGTCCCCATGATGTTTTCGCTCAGCCTGTTCAGCGTGGTCACCGACAGCATGCTGACCCAGAGCGTCCCGCCCTCCGACACCGGTGAGCTAAGCTTTTATTTTGAAAAAAGGGGGGGGGGGGAATTAAAATGTTCGCATCATTATCTTTTGAACAAATATTCGCCCCCGCCCACAGTAAGCAAAGGTGAATGATGTATGGTGAAACTTTTATTAAAACTGCAACGCAGGAAAAACAAGTTCTAGCAGGTTTCTGCTGCTTACTGGGACAAAAAACCCAAAACAAACTGGATTTTCCATCAGAAATATTGTGATTTAATGTTGGAATGCAGCATTTAGAGAAATAAAAATGTTAAGTTAATAGACGTTTTATATTTATGATTGTGTCTAAACTCAAAAATATAGAAAAATAGTTCATATATAGTATTTTACAGTGTTTAATAGTTCATGGCAATGGCTCAGAGTGTTTTGGAGGTGGACTTTTCATTTCACTGGGACTTTAAGACGGTTCCTTAAAAGCGGCACATCAAAGCAGAGGAAGCGGCACATCAAAGCGCCGCTGTCCTCTTTGTGTCCTGCAGGCACCATGCTGGGTCTGTGTGCGTCGGCCCAGTCGCTGCTCCGCACCGTCGGCCCGACCGTCGGCGGCTACTTCTACATGAACTACGGCATCTCCTCCATCGGCCTCAGCCAATTCTCCGTCAACACCGTGGTGTTCATCTACCTGCTGCTGCGGCGCTCCAGCAAAACCGCCGCGGAGAAGGAGTGACGCCTCGGGGGGAGTTGTTCTTTTATTATTATTATTATCATCTGATTTGTTTAACAATCGTTGTTATGACTTGAAACGTTCCATTTCTTTAGACTTCAGGCTGTGATTTCTGCTGGAGGAGGAGGAGGAGTTACACACTTCCACCGCTAGATGGCAGCAAATCACCAGTTTTCATTTTCCAAGTCTCCACGTGCTGCTCAGTTGAAATGATTTTTCTGACACTAATATTTAAATATAGATTGTTATTAGAATTGATGAAATGCTCGACCGGTGTTATAAAGATGATTATGTGCCGAAACGCCTCGAAAGTGTAATAAAAGTTTATTTTAATATATGTTGCTATTTTTCAATAAATCATATATATATATAAAAAAAAACCTGAATGCATTTGAGAGTTTTACTCCAGATATCTGATCAGAAACACTCCAGTGTGTCAGAATGTCAAAACTACTTTTAATTCACAATGTTGGATGAAAATGAACGTAAATAACAAATATCTATACGTTAAAGCAGAAACTGTAGAAATCTAAATATCTGTGGTTGTATAATTCCAATATGGAGAATAATAATAATAATAATAATAATAATAATAATAATGAAAATATCTCGGTGCTCTTCAGGAGTGAGTTAATTCTACATTACAAACCACTTTGTCTCTCTTCAGACCCATGTCTCCCGTGTCCCCCCATGTCCCCCCATATCACCCCATGTGACCTCATGTCTCCCCATGTCCCCCCTTGTCACCCATGTTCCCCAATGTCCCCCATATCACCAATGTCCCCCCATGTCCTCCCATGTCCCCAATGTCACTCATGTCACCCCATATAACCCATGTCCCCAATGTCACCCCATGTCCCCCATGTCACCCATGTTCCCCTATGTCCTCCATGTCCCCCAATGTCCTCCATGTCCTCCATGCCACCCCATGTCCCCAATGTCACCCCATGTCCCCCATGTCACCCATGTCCCCCTATGTCCTCCATGTCCCCCAATGTCCTCCATGTCCTCCATGCCACCCCATGTCCCCAATGTCACCCCATGTCCCCCTATGTCCTCCATGTCACCCATGTACTCCATGTCACCCCATGTCCTCCATGCCACCCCATGTCCCCAATGTCACCTCATGTCCCCCTATGTCACCCATGTCCCCCTATGTCCTCCATGTCCCCCATGTCCTCCATGTGACCTGATGTCCCCAATGTCACCCCATGTCCCCCATGTCCCCAGCTGGACAATCTGAAAGGTGTAACTATGGAAGAGAGGAATTGCATTATGTTTGCAGGCCGTCTGGAGAGCAGCCATTATCATGGACCCCCCCTGGTGGACCCCCACCACGTCAAGAGACCTTTTAATGCAGGGAATTGTGACGGATGCACTTAATTTCCTGGCGCTGGACGATCTGCAGTGAGGAGATACAGCCGAGCGTCTGCAACTTTACAGGGATTATCATTTTTTGGGGCATTTCTGTAATAACAGCTTGAAGAATCAATCTTTTATTCAAACATAAGAGGCAACCTTGCCAAAGAAAAGCAATTAAATGGACAAAATTAGACTGTGACAGTCGGCTTGAGGGCGGCTAATCACAAGTCTAAAATGAGTTTGGGGCTTAAACTTTGAAAGAGGCTATCCTAGAATTTAGATAATTACGATGCTAAACACATCGCTGTGTTTTTTTTTTTTTTTTTAAATTTATATATTTGCTTTTTCACAACACTATTAAATACTTGGCAGCTCCTCACTGCCGTCGCTCTGAGGAGAAGTTGTTGTTTGCTGGAAAGTTTCTGTATTTAGAGTTTGTTGACCCAGTTCTAACTCTGACTTCAGCATCCAGGAAGAGGCGACCTGAGAGAATAGACATAGTTCTGAGGACCGACACTGGAATTTAAAGCTTTACTTCTATTGTAGTTTTCATTCTTTAATAAAACCATCGGTTTTGACTCAGTTCACTGCAGTTTGTTTGAGACGTATCGACACACTGAGCAGACGACACGTTCTATTATTTCTTGTCTTTATCTTTTAATGTTTGCTGGTGAAGTAATCCAAAAGTAAAGTACTCTGGTACGCAATTTTTTTTAATTTTAGTACTTGGAGTAAGTTACCGATTCCATTTTTTGACAGGTAGCTGGTAGTGGCGGCCAAATGAAGCAGCTTGGAGTCTGAAAGAGTGGCAATGAGGGGCGTTTGAACCACTGACTGGACAGACAGTGCCCTCTAGTGGCTGGAGGAGGTAAAGGCAGCGGCTCGTGGACCTTCACTGAAGCTTCATTCGGTCGATAAAAGTATAAAGCGGTCCCTCGTTTATCGCGGGGTTACGTTCTAAAAATAACCCGCAATAAGCGAAATCCGCGAAGTAGTTAACTTTTTTTTTTTTTTTTTTACAAGTGTTATGTATGTTTTAAGGCGGCAAAACCCCGTCACCACACACTTTATACACTATACAACAGAACGTTTTGTTGACATTGTCAGGAACAAAACTTGTAGACATGCAGCACTTCAGAGTCTCAGTAGCATCGATCAGACGTTGATGTATTTGCAATATGTTTATATGTATATTCAAGTCGAATGCATTTGCCTACACGAAACACGGCACTGAGATTGATTGACAAGGGTCTACAGTCCCTCAGCCAATCAGCATGCAGAACAATGTGCATGTTCATACGCTTTAAAAAAAAAAAAAAAAAAAAAGACTCTGCACCAAGACCCCCCGGGGAGGTGGGGGGGGGGGGGGGGGGGTGTCTTGGTGCAGAGTCCGTTGCTGCAGAATCTGTTGAGGTTTTTAAAAAAGGGTTAAGAAACTCACCTTTTTAATCAGGTTTTTAACTGGTTTTATACATGTGTATGTTTTTATATATTTATGTACATATGTTTATGTATTTTATAAATGTATTTATCTACTTTGATCTATTTTACATAATTATCTAATTTTCTACTTTTATTAGGCTATTATCTGAGTCTTTTATCTCAGTGGTTCCTCTTCATATCACCAGGCGTGTCTTCACTTATGTTGCGTGTTCATTTGCTTTTTATTCACCTGTTTTATCTTTGCACTGTTTTTAATTCTTGCTAAAGCACTTTGTGTCACTTGACTGTATAAAAAAGTGCAATATAAATAAATATTGATTTGATTTGACTTGACGAGCGACGCTGGAGTAGTAAATTGAACGTCTCAACAGCAGACGGCCCCCGGTGGACGAGGTGGAGAAGCACCTTGCCGGTGAGGCTCCGCCTCCAAACGAGGTTCAGCTTTCAGGGTGAATCGGGTTAAAGCTTGTCGGGCGGCTCGTCTGTCTCTCGGGAGGGACGGAGGTTCTGGCCGGTTCAGGTGAAACATACATGGATATTCCAGAAGGAGGTGGAACATCCAGGACTGATCAAACGTAAAGAATGAAGCGTGCAAAGTGCTGCTCCTCACATCACGGCGTAATGTTCTTCTGCCCAGGACCCCCCGGGGAGCCGTCGCCGGGAGAGTGTAGTTAAAAGCAGATTATCCTGGTTAAGTGAAGATAATGAATTAATGAGTGAAGACTTGACAGGAGCCGTGCGGCTGGACTATATTTCACAGACCTCACGAGCTCCCTGAAGGGAAACAGGAAGTGACTGGAAGAAACACATCCGCATGTTGAATTGACTTATTTCCATACTTGAGATTTAACCTTTCCCCTCAACATAGCCTGACTTGCATTCAGCTTTATTTCAACCCAAATGGCAGCCGGAGGAAATGAATCATTTATGTTCCATTGCACGTCAGCAAAATTCATCTTTTATTTATTTTTTCTTAATCTCTTAGCTACTTATTTATGACATTATCCTGCAACCAGCAATCAATGAGTGAATGAATCACACTGAACCAGTCTCTCTCTCTCTTTCTCTCTCTCTCTCTCTCTCTCTCTCTCTCTCTCTCGCTCTCTGTCAACACACCAGAGGCCTTAAATAAACAAGCATGAAGAGGATCAGTAGCGGCGGGATAGCGATCAATACAAGGCAGTGATGTGTTGCTGGTTCCGCGCCGCCTTCCAGTCAAAGGCCATTCTGCCGGGATCGATGGCTTCATACGACACACCAGTCCAGACAGGGACATGAGGGGGGGGGGGGGGGGGGGGCGTCGTCCTCCTGACACAGTCCTTTCAGCTGTAGCTTTGGACGTGCGCTAAAACGACTTTGACTGTAAAAAGATCAAAGAGCCATCGCCGGGTCACAGTGGAAACGCCCCACATACCCTGGAGTCGTCCTCTCAATGTTTGAGTGACGGCGTGTCGAGTGGTCCTGGACGGGAAATGTCATTGTAACAGTAACTAAACAGTCCAAAGTGACGACGTCAAGGTGTTGCAACGGCAGAATCGGCACTACTTTGTGTGGCGGCGGCATTTATGATGAACGTCTCTGGGACAACCAGAAGACCGAACAGTTCTGCGGCGGTGCGACACGTCCCGAACTCAACGAAGGGAAGAGCTGAGGACTTTATCTGACGACACACGAGTCCAGACAGGGACATGGGGGGGGGGGCGTCCTCATGACACAGTCCTTTCAGCTGTAGCTCTGGATGTGCGCTAAAACGACTTTGACTGTAAAAAGATCAAAGAGCCATCGCCGGGTCACAGAAAAAACGCCCCACATACCCTCTCAATGTTCAAGTGACGCTGTGTTGAAGTGGTTCTGGAGGGGAAAGGGTACAGCAGCGATTGACCCCCCCCGTTCTGATTCATAGTCCTTAGTTTGCGGTAACTAAACAGTCCAAAGTGACGACGTCAAGGTGATGCAACGGCAGAATCGGCACTACTTTGTGTGGCGGCGGCATTTATGATGAACGTCTCTGGGACAACCAGAAGACCGAACAGTTCTGCGGCGTCAAGAACCCAACGAAGAGAAGAGCCGAGAACTTTATCTGACGAAACGCAGAGGAAATAGCGGCGTTGGAAGTGCCGGCATCGCCCCTTTGAAGTCTGCGAGCGCTAAAACAGTCTTGTCACCGACTGGTACGGGAGGGAGCCCCGCGCTACTCGATGTATATTCATGTTTCAAGATCTCCTTTTCCATCGTCGTGCTGATCTTCATCAGCCGAGGCGTTTTCTTTCGGAGGGGAGGTCCTCCGAGTCGCAGGACTTCAAAGAGACTGCTGCTTTGTACCTAAACTTCCTTACTTGTAATTACTTTGAGCGAAGTGGGGTTTTTTTTTTATATATCAAGGAGACCTTCTTTTTTGCTTTTAATTATATGCAGCGGGCCAATTGCTCTGAGCTGCACCGCCGAGGGGGCGGAGGCAGATGCGCGTCCTTCAGTCTAGCTCGTCAAGCAGCGGCGGCGGCCGTCATCGCTAATTGGGTCGTTCGGAGCGTTCGGAGTCGACGGGGCCGAGATGTACGTAGCCAGACAGCACATAGCCACACGTTAATGGGATTTCAATGCTCTCTGATGACGGAGTCTCTTCAGACGTTAATAATAGCGTTTGGGACAAAGCCACGCCCCTTTTTGAAACGGCCACTTCTCGCCAATTACGCCCGAAATCTGCAAATCTCAGAAGGGGCGAGCTCGTCAGTTCTTCCTTTAGCGCTCATACTCAGATTGAGTATTTAGATTGGATTCTGAGACGGAGGAACAAGGCGTGTTTTTGAAAAGTTAAACTTCAAAGCCTTTTTATGAGAAAGTTGTTTAAAAAGACGTCCGAAGTGCAATGAGAGTTTTCCGTTTTCACTTGAAAACCGTTAAATTTCAGTCGTTGATGGAATCTGTTCCTGATATAAACATAAACCTTCATGTTTCCATTGACGTTGGTCAAAATAAAGGTTGTTTTTCTCCTTATGTTAATTTTACACAGAATTAAAACCTTTGCATTTATTTGCGATGTGGAAAACTTGCATGTTTCTGACAGATCATATCAGATATTTTAGCATATTTCTTCAATTCCGAGCATCCAGAGAAATATTGTGACCCGCAGCTCTTTGAAAAGCTAAATATAGACGGATTGTTATAGTATTATTATTATATTGTCTGAAGTATTTTGTTTTTCAATGAGTTTATAAACTCAAAAGCTCAAAAAGGCTCAAACAGTTCATCTGCCTTTTGTTGCACATTAAATCAGTTTCATCTCACGATGGCCTGTTTCATACCAGCCTGTTTCATACCGGCCTGTTTCATACCGGCCTGTTTCATATTAGCCTGTTTCATACCGGCCTGTTTCATACCGGCCTGTTTCATATTAGCCTGTTTCATATTAGCCTGTTTCATACCAGCCTGTTTCATACCGGCCTGTTTCATACCGGCCTGTTTCATATTAGCCTGTTTCATACCGGCCTGTTTCATACCGGCCTGTTTCATATTAGCCTGTTTCATACCGGCCTGTTTCATATGAGCCTGTTTCATACCGGCCTGTTTCATACCGGCCTGTTTCATATCAGCCTGTTTCATATTAGCCTGTTTCATACCAGCCTGTTTCATACCGGCCTGTTTCATACCGGCCTGTTTCATATCAGCCTGTTTCATATTAGCCTGTTTCATATTAGCCTGTTTCATATCAGCCTGTTTCATATTAGCCTGTTTCATACCAGCCTGTTTCATACCGGCCTGTTTCATACCGGCCTGTTTCATATCAGCCTGTTTCATACCAGCCTGTTTCATATTAGCCTGTTTCATACCGGCCTGTTTCATATCAGCCTGTTTCATACCGGCCTGTTTCATACCGGCCTGTTTCATACCGGCCTGTTTCATACCGGCCTGTTTCATACCGGCCTGTTTCATATTAGCCTGTTTCATACCAGCCTGTTTCATACCGGCCTGTTTCATATTAGCCTGTTTCATACCAGCCTGTTTCATACCGGCCTGTTTCATACCGGCCTGTTTCATATCAGCCTGTTTCATATTAGCCTGTTTCATATTAGCCTGTTTCATATCAGCCTGTTTCATATTAGCCTGTTTCATACCAGCCTGTTTCATACCGGCCTGTTTCATACCGGCCTGTTTCATATCAGCCTGTTTCATACCAGCCTGTTTCATATTAGCCTGTTTCATACCGGCCTGTTTCATATCAGCCTGTTTCATACCGGCCTGTTTCATACCGGCCTGTTTCATACCGGCCTGTTTCATATCAGCCTGTTTCATATTAGCCTGTTTCATATCAGCCTGTTTCATATTAGCCTGTTTCATACCAGCCTGTTTCATACCGGCCTGTTTCATACCGGCCTGTTTCATACCAGCCTGTTTCATACCAGCCTGTTTCATACCGGCCTGTTTCATACCAGCCTGTTTCATACCAGTCTGTTTCATACCAGCCTGTTTCATACCAGCCTGTTTCATACCGGCCTGTTTCATATCAGCCTGTTTCATACCAGCCTGTTTCATATCAGCCTGTTTCATACCAGCCTGTTTCATATTAGCCTGTTTCATACCGGCCTGTTTCATATCAGCCTGTTTCATACCGGCCTGTTTCATACTGGCCTGTTTCATACCGGCCTGTTTCATATCAGCCTGTTTCATACCAGCCTGTTTCATACCAGCCTGTTTCATACCAGCCTGTTTCATATTAGCCTGTTTCATATTAGCCTGTTTCATATCAGCCTGTTTCATACCGGCCTGTTTCATATCAGCCTGTTTCATACCAGCCTGTTTCATACCGGCCTGTTTCATACCGGCCTGTTTCATATCAGCCTGTTTCATACCAGCCTGTTTCATACCGGCCTGTTTCATACCAGCCTGTTTCATACCAGCCTGTTTCATATTAGCCTGTTTCGTATTAGCCTGTTTCATACCAGCCTGTTTCATATCAGCCTGTTTCATATTAGCCTGTTTCATACCGGCCTGTTTCATATTAGCCTGTTTCGTATCAGCCTGTTTCATACCAGCCTGTTTCATACCAGCCTGTTTCATACCGGCCTGTTTCATACCAGCCTGTTTCATACCAGCCTGTTTCATATTAGCCTGTTTCGTATTAGCCTGTTTCATACCAGCCTGTTTCATATCAGCCTGTTTCATATTAGCCTGTTTCATACCAGCCTGTTTCATATTAGCCTGTTTCGTATTAGCCTGTTTCATACCAGCCTGTTTCATACCAGCCTGTTTCATATTAGCCTGTTTCATACCGGCCTGTTTCATACCAGCCTGTTTCATACCGGCCTGTTTCATATTAGCCTGTTTCATACCGGCCTGTTTCATACCGACTGGCTCATGAACAACCTGCTGTACCTGTAGAGACAGAATCTATACAGCCATGAGCAGGACACCTCTTTTGTCTTATGATGATGAAGATCATTTGTATCCCTCCTCCTTCTTCTACCCCTCCCTTCTCCCCCCCCTCTCCTCCCCCCTCTCTCTTCTCCCTTCATCACTCTGTTATTTTTGCAGGTGCATCTGCAGTGATCTATTTTTCTCCTCACATCTTTTAATGATTCATGCTTTGGGGTTTCTCGCCCCCTCGTTCTAAAAGCTCAGTGGAGAGAGAGAGAGAGAGAGAGAGAGAGAGAGAGAGAGAGAGAGAGCGAGAGAAGGGGGAGGCCTGATCAGGAGAATAAGTGAGCAATCATGAGGGCAGGAACAAAGCGTAGGATTAGAAGCACAAAGGATAAAGACGAGCAAAATATTGTCTTAAAACCAACGAGTGGCAGAAAAGAGGCTCGTGAACCAAATGATGAAATGATGAAATGATGAAATGTGAGTTTAATAGTGAGACATTTGCTGGAAGTCGCTGCTGAGCAGTGGACTGTCTGCTTGATATGGTGAGGATATCTGAGATGGAACAGAGAGCGAGAGAGAGAGAGAGAGAGAGAGAGAGAGAATGAATTCAGCTGAATTAATCTCACAGTAAATCAATCCGTTGTCTCGCTCATTGCAGATCAATTACAGACGGAAACAACCACACTTCTTTTTTTTTAAATGAATTTGTGCTTGATGGACAACAACTAGCGGTGCTCGCACTGTTAGCACTGCTAGCGCTGTTAGCACTGTCAAACAAGATTTTTCTTTATTTGTTTTACAATTAAGAAGTGATTCTGAAATCCGCGTCTGGAACCAATTAGGCTGCTTGTTCAAGTTTGCAACTTTATCCAGAAAATGAATGGTTCTGTTCAAGCTCAAATCTCCGACGTCCTCTTAAACCAGAGTTCTTCAACCTCTGGTGTTTCCTCCAGATCGTCAGCTGAGTCGTGGGAAATTATCACATTTCACATTATTTTCTAAAAAATCATTTGCTCTCACAGCGACAGTGTGTTGCAGAGTAATCATGTATAAATACTCTTCACCACTAGAGGGCAGCACAGAACTTTGCCGGTGAAATGTAAAGTGACAGACGTCAGTGTGGTTCATCTCCACCTCCTGCTACCATCTTGTATCAAAGTACTGTGTCAGTGACAGTGATGGAGAAGTTTTTGAAAACCAGGATCTCAGCTCTTCATCCATCAGGTCCAGGTTTCACACTGAGGGAGGCACTATTAAAAAAAGTCCTTGCTTTCTGGATTTACTGGATTCCTGTTGATCAAACTTTGATGAGAATGACTTTGATGTCTTTGATGAGAATGACTTTGATGTCTTTGATGAGAAAGACTTTATATTGTTAATAGAGGCTACAGAGTTTAACGTTTTAACATTTTCAGGTGGAGGTGTGACTCCAGGTTTTTTCAGAGAAAAAAGTGTGTCTTGGTTCAAAAAGGTTGAAAAACACTGTTTTAAACGCACCACAGCTTCTTTTCCAACTTCATTGCTAACCGCTAATCGAAGCTGCTATTGGGTTAAAATGTTGAGTGACAGCGAGTTGCATGAACAAAAATACAGTTGTGTTTATTTAATAACGGTTTTTTCAGCCTACAACGACAAAAGGAGAAGATAAAGACGTTTGCTTGCAGATTCATTGTCAAATCAATTTTCCAGACTTTTCCTGGAGGTCCTTGAACGCACCGCAGCACTTTACCAGCCTCACTACAAACTCCCTGCAGGATTCAGGATGATATTATTCACCATTTCACTATTTGAAGACCCTGAAACGCTGACGTCCGTCTTCGTCCTCGACCTCCAGAAGCTTCTGGAAAAGCAGCAGGTTATATTTTAATGCAGCAGGAGACGAGACGAGAACCTGGATTGTTTTCATTCTAAAGGTATTTATTCTGGACTATTATACTTTTGTATTATACATTTTAATTCTAGCTGTAGCGGTGTTTTCTCTCTCTTTTTCTTTTTAGCAGCTGTGGAACGAATTAAAAGAATAAACGTGTCCCAGTAGAAGAGCCACGTCGCCTTTAGGTACGTAACTTTTGGGAACAGAGAGAACTTTAGAAAACTCCTTTTTAATTATCACCATGATGAACATACAAGTGGAGTAAGTAAGGTTTTATATTCACTTTGTGACACGGCGTTCCAGCTTCGGAATAGTGAAGCCGTTAATGAGAATTATGGCAGAGGGGAAAAATACAACAGATTTTCTTTTTTATCATTAAGAAGATTTTGGGGAAGCAAAGCACCTCCAACAGTTTGATTTATTTGTGTTAAGATGCGCAGACAATATGTTCCATTTGCTATTAAATATTTATTTGGGAAAATGTAGTCCTTATCAACATAATGTGTTTCAGAAGTTGGAGCTCTGGGTAAAAGAGATGATGACTTTTAAATTAGCCCATTGAGCCATTGTATCCTCGCACAATAAGCTTCGGTAAATATTCATTTAAATATTCATCTTTCAAAGCTGGATTCTGCAAAGTCACAACAGCAGTGTTTACTTTGGTGTTTTGCTTTATTCTGCTGTTTTCTTTCAGGCTTTAGTTTCTCCCCGGCTCTCGGTGCATTTATCTCACGCGTTTAGCTTCGTTTTGTGCAGATTTATGTTCAGACTTTCTACAAACTTTGCCTCCAGTTGTGTCTGAATGATCCCATTTTCACTATGTGTAAGATTTGACTCTCCTGTTGCGGGTTAGAGGCCAATAATGGACAATATTGTAATATCAAGTAACTTAATAAGGCTGTGTTTACGCCACAATATTTAAAATGAAAGTACATTTTGTTTCCATTTTCACGTCACAAAAGTTTTGCGTTCACACAGCAATGTTTTTGAAAACGTTTCAGCAGAAATGCTGAAAACAATGCGGTTCGTATTCCGCGGCCACTAGTAGGTGCTGTTGTCATGGAAACAGTCACCCAAGATGCCATGGAAGTTTTGAAGACGTTGTGAATGGGCTGAATAGATAAGATATAGAATAAGATAATAAAAACATTTATTTTAATGGAAATACCCAAAAGAAAAAAATTGAACATTTGTCGTTGTCTGATAATCAGATAGTTGAAGTTTAGCGAGAAAGAAAAAAAAAAAAAAAGATCATCTCAGCTTTTATGTTAAAGAAAAAGTTCCATTTTCACTTCACAAAAGTTTTGCGTTTACACAGCAATGTTTTTGAAAACATTCATGGGAATGACAAGATCAAAGCCGATACTCAACGAAATATGAGATGTCTTATGTAAATGACCTAATGCGCGGAGAAACAAACGTTACGCCAGTGTAAAGGAAAAAGTTCCATTTTCACTTCCCAAAAGTTTTGCGTTCACACGGCAATGTTTTTGAAAACGTTTCAGCAGAAATGCTGAAAACAACGCGGTTCGTATTCCGCGGCCACTAGTAGGTGCTGTTGTCATGGAAACAGTCACCCAAGACGCCATGGAAGTTTTGAAGACGTCGTGAACGGGCTGAATAGATAAAATACAGAATAAGATAATAAAAACATTTATTTTAAAGCTTTTAGTCGCAGATTGTCACATGCAATAGAAACACTTTGTTGTAACTTTTTATGGAAACACCCAAGAGAAAAAAAATGAACATTTGTCGTTGTCTGATAATCAGATAGTTGCAGTATAGCGAGAAAAAAAAAGGATAATCTCAGATTTTATGTTCAAGAAAAAGTTCCATTTTCACTTCACAAAAGTTTTGCGTTCACGCAGCAATGTTTTTGAAAACATTCATGGGAATGACAAGATCAAAGCCGATACTCAACGAAATATGAGATCTTATGTAAATGACCTAATGCGCGGAGAAACAAACGTTACGCCAGTGTAAAGGAAAAAGTTCCATTTTCACTTCCCAAAAGTTTTGCGTTCACACAGCAATGTTTTTGAAAACGTTTCAGCAGAAATGCTGAAAACAATGCGGTTTATATTTCGGGGCCACTAGTAGGTGCTGTTGTCACCCAAGACGGCATGGAAGTTTTGAAGATGTTGTAAACAGGCTTAAACCCTTCGACTGAATAGATAAGATATAGAATAAGATTATAAAAAACAACTTTATTTTAAAGCTTTTAGTCACAGATTGTCACATGCAATAGAAACACTCTAAAGAAAAAAAAAAAATTGTTATTGTCTGATAATCACAAGAGAGTTGCAGTATAGCGAGAAAAAGAAAAAAAAAGATAATCTCAGAGAGGCAAATATTAAATGTTCATAATGTTCCCATGTGACGGTGAAGATCCTCTAAAGCACATTATTCCTCTGAAGCAGCTGAAAGCGGTGAACAACATGAGGCCAGTCGGTTACCTGAGAGAAAGAGCCGTCACACACGGGGTTATATAGTTCTCTATATAGAGGAAATATACTGCCTGTTGAGCTTTTATGTTGAAGGAAAGGCCAGTGAGCCACAGCTGGCCGCTGGAGGAAGGTACGACGACGTGCAGCTTAGGGAAGGGCGACGTTTTGACACAGCCGATTTCCTCATTTATTCATGGGAATGACGAGATCAAAGCCGATGACAACATCAAAGCCGATACTCAACGAATTATGAGATGTCTTATGTAAATGACCTAGTGTGCGGAGAAACAAACATGACGCCAGTGTAAAGGAAAAAGTGGTGTCGCGGCGCTTATGCAATTAGGTCAAGCACGTCAAAATAAAACAGAGCGGCGGAAAAAGAATTTCAGTCGTGAAAGCTTTGCGTTTTTTTTTTTTTTATCAGCGTCTGTCAATAACAGTCCTGTGGAGAGGCGGCAGTGTTTACACAGTCATATGTGGGATTATTGGTTTGTGTGAACAAATAGAGCAGATATTTGTGATGGACTCAGCTTTGGCGTGTCCCAATGTCTCACGGGGACAAAGAGTCACTGGCTGCAGGACAGCAGGAATCTAACGGGTGGGATTTGGACCTAAAAAAAACCCAACGATGAGTCGATTGAGTCTTGATTTATTCACTGCAGAAAAGATTTAAAATATGATGAATCTTCTCATCTGGTTCCTCAGCTAAAACCAACACTGACAACATTTTAAACATTAAATCTGAACAATGAAATAAAATCAAATGTAGTACTGCCACCTGTTGGATACATAAATACATTGCATGTGGTGTTCGGGCTGCGCTGAGTGATGATGTCACAGGACGCGCCTTTAACTGGCAAATCGCGCCAAAATGAATGAACCTACATCTGTCGCTAAAAGTTAAAATAGAGGTTAAAACTAAACAAAACAGCTCAGTAACATGACACCACACTACGACAAACGATATACAGCAAAAACCTCGACATCAACGACTACATTTATAGACAAAACAGCACGAAGTTGCGGCAGTGAATTCCCATACAACCTGTCTGGGAATCGTCTGTCTGGGAATTGTATGTCTGGGAATCGTCTGTCTGGGAATTGTCTGTCTGGGAGTCGTCTGTCTGGGAGTCGTCTGTCTGGGAATCGTCTGTCTGGGAGTCGTCTATCTGGGAGTCGTCTGTCTGGGAGTCGTCTGTCTGGGAGTCGTCTATCTGGGAATCATCTGTCTGGGAATCGTCTATCTGGGAATCATCTGTCTGGGAATCATCTGTCTGGGAATCATCTGTCTGGGAATCGTCTGTCTGGGAGTCGTCTATCTGGGAATCATCTGTCTGGGAATCATCTGTCTGGGAATCGTCTGTCTGGGAATCGTCTATCTGGGAGTCGTCTGTCTGGGAGTCGTCTGTCTGGGAATCGTCTGTCTGGGAGTCGTCTATCTGGGAGTCGTCTGTCTGGGAGTCGTCTGTCTGGGAGTCGTCTGTCTGGGAGTCGTCTGTCTGGGAGTCGTCTGTCTGGGAATCGTCTGTCTGGGAATCGTCTGTCTGGGAATCGTCTCTCTGGGAATCGTCTGTCTGGGAATCGTCTGTCTGGGAATCGTCTGTCTGGGAGTCGTCTGTCTGGGAATCGTCTCTCTGGGAGTCGTCTGTCTGGGAATCGTCTATCTGGGAGTCGTCTGTCTGGGAATCGTCTGTCTGGGAATCGTCTCTCTGGGAATCGTCTCTCTGGGAATCGTCTGTCTGGAAGTCGTCTGTCTGGGAATCGTCTCTCTGGGAATCGTCTCTCTGGGAATCGTCTCTCTGGAATCGTCTGTCTGGGAGTCGTCTGTCTGGGAATCGTCTGTCTGGGAATCGTCTCTCTGGGAATCGTCTGTCTGGGAATCATCTGTCTGGGAATCGTCTGTCTGGGAGTCGTCTGTCTGGGAATCGTCTCTCTGGGAGTCGTCTGTCTGGGAATCGTCTATCTGGGAGTCGTCTGTCTGGGAATCGTCTGTCTGGGAATCGTCTCTCTGGGAATCGTCTGTCTGGGAATCGTCTATCTGGGAGTCGTCTATCTGGGAGTCGTCTGTCTGGGAGATGACAGACTACATGGAAGAATTCAAGTGAAAATACTTCAACCTTTTATATTCATGTTGATTATAAGTTCAAGAATTGGGTTGAATATTAAAAAGCCTCTTTAAGAGACACAAAAAAACCTTTGATGAACAAAGAGGCAGTTTGTTAAACGTCACTTTATGACCCTTAATCGTGACCCAGAAGCTTTTTGGTTCTGAACCGTTTGATTTCAATCCGTCGATTGTTGAAACGGGTGGAAAACGACTGATTCGGTCCGTCAGTCTGTGACGGTCTGTGAACCCTCGTCTTTGATCAGCCGGCTTCGTTCTGGATTACCTGTAAACCTCACAGTTCCAATACCGTCCACAAGTCTCCTGCCGTCTCCTGCCGTCTTCTGCCAGCCAGAGACCAAGATAAACATTCCACGACTACCCTCTCCGTGCATTTTCACAAAACGTCTGGTCTTCATCATCGACACTGAATTACATGGAAGTAGATTCATCTTTTTGTCACTTTCCTTTTCCCCCCGTCGCCGTGTCGGAATCAACAAGCTGCAGTCAAATGCAAATGATGCATCGGCTTAACGTCCTAATACGCAGTAATGAAAAATGCAAGGCGAGCATAAATTAGCATAAGAGCTGGGAGGTGAGAGAGTTTGCAGAGTCAGAAATAATCTCTCCTGTTGGGGGAGGAGGGAAGCTGCAGAACGACGCCTGGAGGGAGGGAGGCCAAGAGAAGGTCCAGACGCTCCGGGGGGCCGAGGGTCCCCCCCCCCCCCCCCCCGTTAACGGAGCCTCATGTTCTTGGATCTACTTCCAGTAGATGTTCCACTATTCTTGACATGTCGTTGACTCTTGGACAATTTTGGTTACTTTGAGGAAATGATTGGAAATAAAGCTGCAGATCATGTTTGGATTCACTTCCAGTTATCAACTCTTTAAATTATGCGCTGACTCATCGGATTATGGATTTCATAATCTGTGCACAATATTGTTCATACTCTTATTATCAAACTCAATAATCTTAAATAAATCAAATCGTTGACATGAGGGGCAAACATAACCTGAGTTTTATTTACAAATCGAATATCATGGAATATCGTCAAACGTCCACCAGGGACGTTTTTGTGTGACTGAAGGACCGGAAGCAGCAGAACCTCTGGAGACAGGAAGTGCTTCTTGTTCTGCAGGAGCAGCGACACGAGGTGGTGTCAGTCTCAGTCCCACCCTAATGAGAACGTCAGCGTGGTCTGGGGTCAGGGGTCAGGGGTCAGGGGTCAGGGGTCGTCTCACCACGGAGGAGCCGCGGTTCAATGTCTGGATGTCGGTGCCGTTTTAAAACAGTAGAAGAGCGCCGCCTCCTGGACGGCGGCTTCGCAACATCCACGTCGATGCGTTTCGGCGTTTTGAGCGTAAAATACGTCCGAACAGCGACGTGTTGTCATGAAAACTATGATAGCCGCAATGCTAACTTCCCTAGCATCCTCGCTGGCTGCAAACTGTGGAACGGATTTCCCAATTCATGACTTCAGGTAATCCAGTTCACATTTTGCAGAGGAACTCCGGACGTGAAGCCGGTTTGAGGAGGGAATTAACCGGACAAAGGGGCGTTTTGCTGTTCTGAACCAGGAAACGTGCGTCTCGCTCAGAAAACAGCCTCATGATCTCGGTGGCAGTTGGACGCAGGTCAAAGAGGAGGATGAGAATAATATTCCCTCAATATTTCATGTCAACAAAGCCAAAAGCCAATCTGCAAAATAATGTTTGCTGAGCCAAGTGAAAACAAACTCAGCCTTTTTTCTTATGACACCATGAGATTGATGATTTCTTAAGTGTTGTGAGTTCTTCAGACGCCTGTTTGGTAAAGATCCACAGAGAGTTTAGCTTCTTAAATACCCCCCCCCCCCCCGACCCCCACCCATAAAAACAGGGACAACACTCATCTTAAGAATACTGAGAAGCATGTAACCCAGCTGCTGAGGTCTGGAAGATGGTTTAGACAACACAAGATTGTTGTAAAGTATTTCACAACAGAATAGATGCATAGTTCTAATTATGCCTGAAATGAAAATGCCAAAGAGAACAACAGAGAGATTTTAGTGTTTATGTTGCTGCACTTGCAGTGGGCCACTTCGCAAAGACACGTAATCCTGCGAGAAACTGATGATGATGCCGGTGGAAAGATCAAAGACTGTAAAAGCTTTCATATCTGCCGAAAGTGCAAAGTGTCTTCTTTGGTTCCATCTTCTAAAAACTGCAGCCACATGAGGGAGGAGATGATGACCTTGTTTTATTCTGACCTTTCCGAAGCTAAAAGCACCGACACTCAATCTGAAGGTGACTTGTGTAAATGTCATGTTAATTATTACGTGTACTTGGAAGGGGGGGGGGGGGGGGGGGGGGGGGTTGAATATTAAATAAGAAGAAAATTGTGAATGTGATTTTTCGTTACCCTTTCGGTTTCCCCGTTACCCGATCACTGAAAACATTGTTTTCAAGCTTTCTGGCGTTCCAGTGACTGACGGGGGATTGAAGTGAGATTTGAAGGTCTGACTTTACAGAAAATGTCCAAAATGCGTCACATCAGACTGAGGAAAAAGTAAAGTAGGCAAAAGAAATGTCTTATCTGACGCCGGCCGTCGCTGCCACCGTAGCTTCAGGTCTGGTTTTACGCGACGTTTTTCTGAAAAGTTCCGGATTTACATCTCAAGGGCAGAAACGGGGGGAAACTACATAGCGGGTGGTGTTTGTTTGTTTTCGTAGTGAAGCCACACCCCTGAACGAAAACAAGCCTAATCTACATTTCGGATTCCCAGACACCCGTGGAACGAAGGCTCCGCCCCCCTCTGAAAAAACCTCTGAAAAAAAGGGGGCGGGGCTTCCTGACTAGATATAAATATCTTTACTCAGGCAAAATTACCAAAACAATGTTAACGTCTCTGCAGGTGTGTTCTTTTGTGATGATCCTGTTAGTTCCTATTCTTTTGTGTCACCTGAACGCACCGTTAGAGCGAGCTGGTCTGTGATTGGCCGAGAGCGGAGAAGGGGGCGGAGCAGGTGCAGAGACTATATGTATTTTAATGAAAGTTTTCTTGGGATTTTCTCTGCGTCGTCACAATGATTCTTTTTCTTTTTTTCACCAAATCTCCATAGCTTGTTCTCGGTTTTGGCTCTAGCTTTTTTTTTTTTTTTTTTTAAAGCACAAGGGATTGTTGTTAAAAATAGTCTTCCTGCAGTCAGATCATTGTTTTGTATGATCATGTTGTTGCTCCTGACAAACCGTACAACATGGAAGAATTCACCTCCACACTAAATATCACAGTTTTCACCTGCTGAAACAACACAAAGTGCTCCGGTGTTGACAGTAATCATATTTAATAACGGATCATGATATCAGGCTCACAGATATAAATACTCCAGTGTCCTTTAAACGCTGATTTTGCTGAGATCCTGCATGAGACGCGTGCGTTTTGCGAATTATAAATGAAACTACGAAGTATTCAAGTGATGATGTTTCATGAATCCGCAGCAGAAACAACTGGTAGAACGATGCTGGCGTTCAACACTGGTGTGATCAAATGGAGCGCCGAGACCTCACGAGGCTGGAAGGAAACACGTTTCCATGGCGATAGACGTGTTGGAGGAGGAAGTTATCAGACGCTTTAAAGCAAATACATCTTGATTTTAGAAAAGCAATAAAAGAAAAGAAAAGTAATATTGGAGGAGATGATCGGGCACAGATGTGAGAAAACTGAAGCAAGAAGAAGAGATCCAGAAAAAAAAACAATAAAACAACATATAGAGTGCTGCAAACACAGAAATAGTCTGATAATAAACTTTATTATAATAATAAACTCTTTTGTGAATCAGCTGAAGAAATGCAATAGAAATGCAAGAGGACCTCCTAAAGGTTCTCCAGCAGTACTGACCGTCTGTACCGGGAACCACTTCCTGAAGGTTCTCCAGCAGTACTGACCGTCTGTACCGGGAACCACTTCCTAAAGGTTCTCCAGCAGTACTGACCGTCTTTATACCTGGAACCACTTCCTGAAGGTTCTCCAGCAGTACTGACCGTCTGTACCTGGAACCACTTCCTAAAGGTTCTCCAGCAGTACTGACCGTCTGTACCTGGAACCACTTCCTAAAGGTGCTCCAGCAGTACTGACCGTCTGTACCTGGAACCACTTCCTAAAGGTTCTCCAGCAGTACTGACCGTCTGTACCTGGAACCACTTCCTAAAGGTTCTCCAGCAGTACTGACCGTCTGTACCTGGAACCACTCCCTAAAGGTTCTCCAGCAGTACTGACCGTCTGTACCTAGAACCACCTCCTAAAGGTTCTCCAGCAGTACTGACCGTCTGTACCTGGAACCACCTCCTAAAGGTTCTCCAGCAGTACTGACCGTCTGTACCGGGAACCACTTCCTAAAGGTTCTCCAGCAGTACTGACCGTCTGTACCTGGAACCACCTCCTAAAGGTTCTCCAGCAGTACTGACCGTCTGTACCTGGAACCACTTCCTGAAGGTTCTCCAGCAGTACTGACCGTCTGTACCTGGAACCACTTCCTAAAGGTTCTCCAGCAGTACTGACCGTCTGTACCGGGAACCACTTCCTAAAGGTTCTCCAGCAGTACTGACCGTCTGTACCGGGAACCACTTCCTAAAGGTTCTCCAGCAGTACTGACCGTCTGTACCTGGAACCACTTCCTAAAGGTTCTCCAGCAGTACTGACCGTCTGTACCGGGAACCACTTCCTAAAGGTTCTCCAGCAGTACTGACCGTCTGTACCTGGAACCACTTCCTAAAGGTTCTCCAGCAGTACTGACCGTCTGTACCTGGAACCACTTCCTAAAGGTGCTCCAGCAGTACTGACCGTCTGTACCTGGAACCACTTCCTAAAGGTTCTCCAGCAGTACTGACCGTCTGTACCTGGAACCACTTCCTAAAGGTTCTCCAGCAGTACTGACCGTCTGTACCTGGAACCACTTCCTAAAGGTTCTCCAGCAGTACTGACCGTCTGTACCTAGAACCACCTCCTAAAGGTTCTCCAGCAGTACTGACCGTCTGTACCTGGAACCACCTCCTAAAGGTTCTCCAGCAGTACTGACCGTCTGTACCGGGAACCACTTCCTAAAGGTTCTCCAGCAGTACTGACCGTCTGTACCTGGAACCACCTCCTAAAGGTTCTCCAGCAGTACTGACCGTCTGTACCTGGAACCACTTCCTGAAGGTTCTCCAGCAGTACTGACCGTCTGTACCTAGAACCACCTCCTAAAGGTTCTCCAGCAGTACTGACCGTCTGTACCTAGAACCACTTCCTAAAGGTTCTCCAGCAGTACTGACCGTCTTTATACCTGGAACCACTTCCTGAAGGTTCTCCAGCTGTACTGACCGTCGGGGGGGGTGTTTCCCAGGAAACAAGACATAAAATACATTTTCACCCTCTGTTGGAAATCGTGGCGGCAAAATGAGACTTTGAAGGAAGAAGAATCAATAAGCCAGACGACAATGTGGTGTTTTTGTTTTTGTTTTTTTTAATTCCAGGTGTGACTCTCGTTTTCTCCCACCTGGACATATTCTATGGAAGTAAAACTGTGCCATCAGATTCTGAATTCGAATTTCTCACTCAGAATTTTTTTTTTCCATCAAAATCAGACTTTGAATTTTAAAAGCTGTCGAATTTCAAGTGCGTATCTTTTTTTGCTTCTGATTTTTTTCAACATCTAAAAATATTCGGTGTGTAAAAATTCAATGTGTCTAAAAATTCAGCTGCAAAAAAATTCAACCGCAAAATAAATTCAGCTGCAAAAAATTCAACTGCCAAAAAAATTGAGCTTCAAAAAAAAATTCAAGTGCAAATAAAATTCAGCTTCAAAAAAAAATTCAGCTTAAAAAAAAATTCAGCTGCGAAAAATTCAGGTGCAAAAAAATTCAGCTGCAAAAAAAATGTAGCTGTAAAAAAAATTCAGCTGCAAAAAATTCAACCCATAAAATACATTCAGCTGCAAAGAAATTCACCTGCAGAAAAATTGAGCTGCAAAAAATTGAGCTGCAAAAAAATTCTGCTGTAAAAAAAATTCAGCTGCAAAATAAATTCAGTTGTAAAAAAATTCAACTGCAAAATAAATGTAGCTGCAAAAAAAATTCAACCGCAAAATAAAATCAGTTGCAAAAAAATTCAGCTGTAAAAAAATTCAAC
>NC_137650.1:36620910-36635910 GCF_963422515.1 Blennius ocellaris | reverse complement strand
TGGATGAAGAGCTGAGATCCTGGTTTTCAAAAACTTCTCCATCACTGTCACTGACACAGTACTTTGATACAAGATGGTAGCAGGAGGTGGAGATGAACCACACTGACGTCTGTCACTTTACATTTCACCGGCAAAGTTCTGTGCTGCCCTCTAGTGGTGAAGATGATATAAGATAAGATACGATAAGAAAAGCCTTAATTGATCTCACAATGGAGAAATTTAATTGTTACATTCTGCTCTTAAGGACACAGCTAGGTAAGAATAGAGGAATCTTATATACAGACTATCAAGAACTCTAAGGACCAAAAGTATTTACAGTAAAAAGTAATAATAAATAAAATAAAATAGGACTAAAATAAAAAAAATAAGATAAAAATCACAAACTATAACAAAGTATAATAAGTTCTAAGGGGAGCAAAATATGCAGTAAGATGAAATACAAGGAAATTAAACTATGATGGGGGGGGGGGGGGTGTAGGATAAAAGTACAATAAACATACTATAGTAAAAAATAATGCCAGTGTTGGCAGTGCAGGTAGAGTATTTATACATGATTACTCTGCAACACACTGTCGCTGTGAGAGCAAAGGTTTTTTTAGAAAATAATGTGAAATGTGATAATTTCCCACGACTCACCTGACGATCTGGAGGAAACACCAGAGGTTGGAAAACACTGGTTTAAGAGGACGTGAGGCCTCGACATGCGAGTGTAATTTAGCATAAACATTATTCACAAGACGTTGTTTTGTTGCTCAAATTAAAAACACAAAGTGTCTCAACATGAAGGTCTGGCCTTGGAGATGCTCCAGTGAATATGTAATAATAAACATGTGTACAATTAATGAAGAATACATCATTTGTTTTGACCAGTTTCGCTCCTGGAGAATCAGAAACCTGCAGGCGGTGGAGGACGTGAGAGGATCAGTCGAGCTGCAGAACCTTCACATTAAGACTGCTTTTAAAAAAAACAAACAAAAAAACTGCTTCATCAAATAAAAGCTAATTCTGGTAAAAAAAACAACACGAAGCGATGAAATGCACCTGAACAATGTTGTGAAGCAACGGAGGAGAGTTCTGGAACATCCAGGGTGATTTCACTTATGGAAGTAAAACTGTGCCATCAGATTCTGAATTCGAATTTCTAACTCTGAATTTTTTTACCATCGAAATCAGACTTTGAATTTTAAAAGCTGTCGAATTTCAAGTACGTATCTTTTTTTGCTTCTATTTTTTTTTCAACATCTAAAAATGTTCAGTGTGTAAAAATTCAATGTGTCTAAAAATTCAGCTGCTAAAAAATTCACCTGCAAAAAAATTCAGCTGCAAAAAAAATTCAGCTGTAAAAAAAATTCAGCTGCAAAAAAAATTCAGCTGTAAAAAATTCAAAAATAATAATAAATTTTTTGCAGCTGAATTTTTTTGCAGCTGAATTTTTAGACACATTGAATTTTTACACACTGAAGCAAAAAAAAGATACGTACTTGAAATTCGACAGCTTTTAAAATTCAAAGTCTGATTTCGTTGGTAAAAAAATTCTGAGTTAGAAATTCTAATTCAGAATCTGATGGCACAGTTTCACTTCCATATTCATGCCTCTTCTGTGTTTTCAACAAGCGGCTCAGCCCCCCCCCCCCCCCCCCTGCAGATGCCCACATTTCTCTGATCGACTCCCGTCACTTGAAAATTTAAAGCTCGCAGTAAAAGCAGATTCCTGAAAAGCAGAGGAGAGAAATACCTCCCTGGATGAGAAAAGTAATCCAGGCTCTGGTCCGGGAGGTTCTGGTCCCTCAGCGGGGGGGGGGGGGGGGGGGGGGGGGGGGAAGGGGGGGGATTCACAGGCTTTACAACAAGGGAGCGATGGAGAGCTTGTTAGCAGGTCGGCGGAGAATCGGCTGCTTGTGTTTAAGTTCCTGAGGATTTGCAGGAAGTCGCTGTTTTTTTTGTAATAACCACACACACACACACACACACACACACACACACACACACACACACACTGCAAAAATTCCTCCGAAAACTAGTTAAGAAAAATCCCAGCTGAATTTATGAAGTAGACAATCTCCTCTATTTCCGGATATGTTCGTGGAACCGACACGACCTTTGCCCTGCGACGAGTTAGATTTTCCGTTTGGGCCTTTTTGGGCGAAAATCTTACTTTGAAGGGCAAATAGCGGACTTCCTGTTGGAGTTAGGTCCAAAGTTAGAGTGCGTGATTTGTCGATCTCGACGAGACGAACAAATTTCGTGTCCGTTGCATATGTGTCCGACATTCCTACGGACCGTGGCGGGCAATTTAGTTTTTCTAGGTGGCGCTAGAGAGCCAATTTTACACCGTGCGGGTAATTTTTTACATTTTAATTAATTTTTCGCCGGTCTCTACGATCCTGCCAAATTTGGTGAGATTTTGAGCGTGTTTAGGGGCTCAAATTAGCCATAATATACCATTTTCTCCTGCGTGAAAGAAAGTGGTATAATAATAATAAAAAACATTCGAAAAACAATGTAGAATTTTGCCAGTAGGATGTGGCCGGGCCTCTGCAAAATGCGAAAAAAAAATATACTTAAACAAGGAAATTAATACTTAAAATAAGCAAAATTATCTGCCAACAGGACAAGAAAATTTTACTTGACAAGATTTTTGAAAATAAGGAAATAATTCTCGCCCCGTATGACCCAGCGTCTTGAAAACAGCATTTTTGGACTCAAAACAAGTTTTATTTTCATGTGTTATTATTTTCTAATCTTAAAATAACAAGATTTAGCTTATGAAATGTGAGTTCCGGTCCTTTGGTTGCTGCTCAGTCGTCTTAAAATGAGAAAAAAGCTTGTTTTAAACAACACTTCTAACTAGTTTTTAATACTCAACGCCAAGACCAGTCTATCTAATAAGAAAATAAAGTATTAATCATCTTAAAACTAGAATAATAATCCTCGCGGACAATTTTGTTTTAAGCAAAAATGACTTAATAGTCAAAAACAAGTAACTTGTCACTTAATTTAAGAAATGATATCTTGCCTCGATTTGTACTTTTTTGCAGTGCATGACAATAATACGCTATAACACATGAACAATAGTGAATAGACTGACATTCGTATGGACAGAGGAGCAACTTGTCATGACATGTGACCGTCGACCATTAAAATCCCGAGTCCCGGGAGGATCTGAGTGACTGGTGGGAGTCATGAGGGGAAAAACACACTTGTTATTGTCCGTCTGATGAACGAGTGTCTGCGTAGCGGCAGACCTTCAGGGTTTTCTAATGACTTGGAGCTCAAGCTTTTTCACAATTTCTCGCATTTCCATTCCCGTGGAGTTTGACTGTTGTCAAAAAGTTGCTTATTCAGTCGCTCTGATCGCCGTCATGGTTTAAACGAAACTAAAAACCCAAGCCTCCCCAAAAATAACTATGAAAATGGGGCCTTAATTTAAATATTCAACTGCCTTATTGTGATCAAAAACCAGAAATAACATGGAATTTATATGAGTTTGTTATCTAGGATTTCGTGAAAACTGTAGGAACCTGCTTGAAGGTTCCAAACCTTGTTGTATCAGTCTGAATGTGAAATGTATTAAATTATCTTCCAAGAAAATAAAACATGCAGCTCGGTTACAAACATGTTTCCACATTAACTAATAGTGCTCACTGACACACTGAACATTTTTAGATGTTGAAAAAAAATCAGAAGCAAAAAAAGATACGTACTTGAAATTCAACAGCTTTGAAAATTCAAAGTCTGATTTCGATGGTAAAAATAATCCAGAGTTAGAAATTCGAATTCAGAATCTGATGGCACACTTCCATAGTTTTGCAGCTGAATTTTTTTTGTGGCAGAATTTTTTTTGCAGCTGAATTTTTTTGTGGCTGAATTTTTTTTGCAGCTGAATATTTTTTGTGGCTGAATTTTTTTTGCAGCTGAATTTTTCGCAGCTGAAATTTTTTTGCAGCCGAATTTATTTTCGCAGCTGAAATTTTTTTGCAGCTGAATTTTTTTTGTGGCTGAATTTTTTTTGCAGCTGAATTTTTTTTTGTGGCTGAATATTTTTTGCAGCTGAATTTTTCGCAGCTGAAATTTTTTTGCAGCCGAATTTATTTTTGCAGCTGAATTTTTTTTGTGGCTGAATTTTTTTCGCGGCTGAATTTTTTTCGCGGCTGAATTTGTTTTTGCGGCTGAATGTTTTTTTGTGGATGAATTTTTTGGCGGCAAAATTTTTTATGCGGCTGAATTTTTTTCGCGGCTGAAATTTTTTTGCGGCTGAATTTTTTTTGCGGCTGAATTTTTCGCAGCTGAATTTTTAGACACATTGAATTTTTACACACTGAACATTTTTAGATGTTGAAAATAAATCAGCAGCAAAAAAAAGATTCCTACTTGAAATTCAACAGCTTTGAAAATTCAAAGTCTGATTTCGATGGTAAATAAAATTCAGTTAGAAATTCGAATTCAGAATCTGACGGCACAGTTTTACTTCCATACTCTCACACCCCAAAAGAAAGCTGAAGACGACAGATTCATCTGCACACTCTGACATCGTTCCCCCGTCAAAGTGACTGACATATTGTGGCACATGTTGGTTATAAAGGATAAAAAGGCGGAGGTGGGAGACGGAGGAGCAGGAAACTGACGGAGGAGCCGACGTTGTCAAACAAAGTGCCGTCGCTCATTTTCCCTCGCAGCCGCTTTCAAGTGTAAAACTACTGGAGGGACCGCGGAACAATGGCTCCGCGCAATAAAGAGACGTTCTGTCTTTTACACCAGGAAACAAAAGTGGCTCCATTAAAGCCGGTACCTTTACGGCACCGGCGAGAAATCTGAGTCCAGAGCCCCGATGAGGGAACGGCAATTTCCATAAATGGGGTTTTATTACACACCTTAGTTGAAGAGTGCAGAGAAGCAAGAAGAAGAGTTGATTACAGCAGATTCTTATTATCTGGAAATGATTCGTTGCCTTTGTTAGATTTAATGGGAGTCTGCTCCTGGGGGGGGCACCTCCATCGTCTCAAAACCCCCCATTCAGTTCCATCTGAGACGTCTGGCAATACTTTCTGTATCACCCTAACCCAAAAAAAGTGTTTTCTAATATGACATCTCCAGTAACAAAACATGCAAAAAACAAACGTACAGAACAATATGAAGAGTTCCAATAAGGAGTCGGTGCAACTGAGACATTCGTTAGTTGGTTTTTTTTACCTTGAAACCCTGTTTTGTCAGCTGTTTGTAAAAAAACTGAAGCATTTGTACGTGGAGCAGTCGAGATAATTCTGTCGGTTCTAAATCTGCCGAAGCCAAAAAGCTTCTTCACGAGTTTAACAGCAGAACTTCAGTTAAACTCACTTTAACGTTCAATTAAACGCGACACGTTGGCGACTTAACGAAGAAAAGCTTCAGGCCCCGTCGACACAAACATGATTTCTGTGAAAATACATCTTTTGTTTCAGAAAAGTTTCACTTTTACACGGAAACATTTTGAAAACGAGGTATTTAGCGTGACGGGCCATGAGTTGGCGCTGTTACTAGTTTTCACAAAGTTGCTTTCCCCCCTGTTTAAATGGAGACGGGGCATTTTTAAAAAGTCCCACCTGGGCGGCCATTTTCAAAAAGGTGTGTTTTGGTCTGCTGGCCGATCAACGCTTCTTCTTCTCCTCCGCTCACAGGTTATGAAGGGATGTTTTTGAGGAAGCCCACAAAGGTTTGGACATGCTGCATGTCCCTTTACAAAAAAAGCACAAAAATTCCACCGATTTCCAAGAAGAAGGCAACAACTCCCCGCAAAAAATGTCAGTAAATTCTCCTTCTTCTGTAGAGTTTTGAGGTTTTTCTGGGACGAAACATCAAAAGGAGCAGTGAGCTGGTTTGGTTTATTCTTGTTTGCAGGGATTTAATGTCAACAAGTACCGTATTTTCTGCACTATAAGGCACCTAAATACCTAAAATTTTCTCAAAAGCTGCCAGTGCGCCTTATAACCCGGTGCGCCTTATATATGGAAGAATTGCTCTACTCCAGACTGCTATTTGACAGCTGAACAACCAGAAGCTTTTATTTTGACAACCTGCTCTTCAGAGCGGACGACACTCCACACAACACCTTCATCACTCATGGTTGCACACCAACATTCTAACAAACCAAAATAAACTAGATGAAATAATGACTCCCTAAACTGGGGAACAAAAACACATAAACACAATCAACACAACACCAAGCCCAACAACAACCCACAATAACCTCCAACAACACAAAACATGAATTCCCATCATGCCTTGCATCCTGAGCTCCTCAGTGCAGCCGATAGCTGCAATGCATTATGGGAGTTTCTGTTTGTGGTGTTTGAAATGCAATTATTGGGGGTTCTATTTGGTTTGTGGTGTCGGTAATAATTGTGTTGTGTTGTGTTTTTGTTGCTTAGTTCATGTAGTTTAGTTTATTACCGGTAGTTGTAAGTTGTCAACCAGCAGTGAAGAAGGTTTTGTGTGTAGTGTCCTCCTGGCATAGGCTGCAGGTAGGACTATCAAAATAAAGTGTGTGCACCTCTCTGGGTGTTAGAATCAGTGGAAAATGTAACCTAATGGCTTTGAGCTATAAAGGTTGTGACCACTGGTCTATTCCATGTGCCTTATAATGTGGTGTGCCTTATAGTGCGGAAAATACGGTAGTCATATTGCTATAAGTAGAAAAACATTGTGTTTACTTTGGGTTATTGATTGTTAAGAATAACACAACAGAGCAATTTTTCATCCCACAAAAGATACTGAAAAATGGGATTATAATGTTTTCCATTTATTTTCCATGTGAGTGTCTAAATGTCTCACAAAGCCGTCAGACTCTAACTTCGTGTTCCAGGGCCGTGATGAAGCAACATCGCATTTATTTGCTCGTGTCGTTGCTCCTCTTCTCGTGACTGAACAGAACCGAACGACTCGGCGTTTCTCCACACGGCTCCTGTTGGCGAAGGAGATGAAAAGGGTCGCCGCTCTGTTCTGTCGACACATAATGACATGATTGATGTTCTGTTCGGTGCCGTCAGTCACATCCAGGTGAGTTGAGCTTTCCAAGTCTGGTCTGATAGCACCGTTAGAATAGAATAGAATAGAATAGAATGTCTATGTTATCATTGTAACAGGTACAACTAAATTGTAAGGTGCAGTCCTCCTAAAGTGCCGTTACAAAAAATCAAAGTATAAAAGAATGCGCTCAATAAAAACAAAGTGCACAATATAAAAAAGAAAAAAATAGATAAAGACCGTCTCATTAAAAACGGGGAAAGACAACGCCAGTCAAGCATTATTAAGTGCAATAATACAGTGTTTTTCTACCTTTTTTGAGCCAAGACACATTTATTTGTTTGGAGAAATCTGGAGGCACACCTCCACCCGAAAATTTTTTTTAAGAGTGTAATCATTTTATAATTCCGGCTGTTCAGGTTCCACGAGGAGAACATGAATATTTCACCCCCTGCAAACGAGCGCTCGGCGCAGAATTCCTTGATGGCGGCGATTACGGCGCGGTAATTAGCGAGATGGTTACGTGATGATGGCTGTCATTACTGTTCCCTCGTCAATCATGTGGAGCCGCTGGAGGTGACGGAGGAAAAACCCCCGAGCTCGTAGTTTTATTAAGACGGTGTTTTTCTACCTTTTTGAGCCAAGGAACAGTTTTTTGTTTGGAAGAATCTGGAGTCACACCTCCACATGTAAATATTAAAATGTTAAACTCTGCAGCCTCTATTAACAATATAAAGTCTTTGTCATCAAAGTTTTATCAACAGGAATCCAGTAAATCCAGAAACCAAGGACTTTTTTTAATAGTGCCTCCGTCAGTGTGAAACCTGGCCCTGATGGATGAAGAGCTGAGACGGACCCCTCGCCACCCCTGCCTGGAGTCGTCCTTCTTAAAGCAGTCGTCTATCCTTTTGCAGCCTTCGCCTCTCTGGTTCCCCTCCCCGGGGGGGGGGGGTTCTAGAGCTCGCTGTCCCCAGACCCGACGGCGCTGTCCCTCTCCCTGAGCAGGCGCTGTACCGCTTTACTCATCCAAGGCTTCTTATCGGGATAAACCTTGAGTGGCAGTGGCTTTATTACGTAATGACAAACTGATGGCCGAGGAGATCAAAGTGTTTCTTATCAAAGAAACCCCACAACAGCATATTGACTTGAGACTAAGTATTGTCGTACTTACTCAGGATGTTTTTTTTTATAATTGTTTTCCTGATTAATTTGCTACCAAAGCAACCTCGGAGCTGAGAGGTTGAGCGGAGCAAATCTTCATTTTGGATTCAGCTCATCAAGTCACGCCAGATAAAGTAAAGCGCCAGGAAAAAATGTCTTTTGCCTCATTTTCTTCTGTTGTTGGAGTTCATGAGACGAGAATATCCAAAACAGAAAACGATGCGCTCGCTTGCCTGGATGCTGAATCTCTGAGCGTGACGCTGTGAAAGTACACGAAACCACGTCAACACAGGAGTATTTTCATTTCCAAGTCAAAGAACTCACTGGGACGAGAGCCTCCGGCCATGAATGGACGACGGAAACGTGATGCGTTTTCACCTGAATCACCTCGTGTTCGTTCCTCTTTCCTCGGTAATCTTCCAGAGTATTGTACTTGTATTGTATTCATTCCATCTGTAACAGGAACATTTGAACGGACGAGGGTGACTGGGGACACGGCCGAGTCCCGACTGGCCATTTTGAAAAATCTTCAAAGGGGCAATACTGTTAAACGCAAATGATGGTCCTGTGTTGTGTTAATTAGGACGTGACGGGAAGGCGGAACAACAACCAGTCGTCAGAACTCGAGGAGAAACGTTCCCGTGGCTCGTTCCCGTGGCCTGTTTCAGGTGGTGAGCTTTACAGACGCCGTCCTGCCGGGACGCTGTACGAGACGAGGGGACGACCGACGAGTCCTCCCAGGAAAAGAGGCCATCATAAACCCCTGCTGACACGCCAAGCTATTTTTATTCCCCCCCCCTCCTCCTCCAATTGCACCGCTGCTCAAGCACAGCGTGCGCTTCACAACGAGCAGTCGAAATAAATAAACAAATATATAAATAAATAACCGGAGAGAATTATTGTCCTACGGGAAACGAGAGTCGACGAAGACGACAAGATAAAAGATGGCAAATGTGCAACCGAGAAGACAGGAGAGTGGAAAGGGTGGCCACGGTATATATATATATAGATAGATAGATAGATAGATAGATAGATAGATAGATAGATAGATAGATAGATAGATAGATAGATAGATAGATAGATAGATAGATAGATATAGATAAGGACCCACCTACCTTTTTACCATTTTCTATCTCCAGACTTTTGTGCAGTATGTCGTCGCTGTGTTTCAGTGTTTCAGTGTTTCAGTGTTTCAGAGTTTCAGTGTTTCAGTGTTTCAGTGTTTCAGTGTTTCAGTGTTTCAGAGTTTCAGTGTTTCAGAGTTTCAGTGTTTCAGTGTTTCAGAGTTTCAGAGTTTCAGTGTTTCAGAGTTTCAGTGTTTCAGAGTTTCAGTGTTTCAGTGTTTCAGAGTTTCAGAGTTTCAGTGTTTCAGTGTTTCAGTTTCAGAGTTTCAGTGTTTCAGAGTTTCAGTGTTTCAGTGTTTCAGAGTTTTAGTGTTTCAGTGTTTCAGAGTTTCAGAGTTTCAGAGTTTCAGTGTTTCAGAGTTTCAGTGTTTCAGTTTCAGTGTTTCAGTGTTTCAGTCTTTCAGAGTTTCAGTGTTTCAGTGTTTCAGTGTTTCAGAGTTTCAGTGTTTCAGAGTTTCAGAGTTTCAGTGTTTCAGAGTTTCAGAGTTTCAGAGTTTCAGTGTTTCAGTGTTTCAGAGTTTCAGTGTTTCAGTGTTTCAGTTTCAGAGTTTCAGTGTTTCAGAGTTTCAGTGTTTCAGTGTTTCAGTGTTTCAGAGTTTTAGTGTTTCAGTGTTTCAGAGTTTCAGTGTTTCAGAGTTTCAGAGTTTCAGTGTTTCAGAGTTTCAGAGTTTCAGTGTTTCAGTGTTTCAGAGTTTCAGAGTTTCAGTGTTTCAGTGTTTCAGTTTCAGTGTTTCAGAGTTTCAGTGTTTCAGTGTTTCAGTGTTTCAGTGTTTCAGAGTTTTAGTGTTTCAGTGTTTCAGAGTTTCAGAGTTTCAGTGTTTCAGAGTTTCAGTGTTTCAGTTTCAGTGTTTCAGAGTTTCAGTGTTTCAGTGTTTCAGAGTTTCAGAGTTTCAGAGTTTCAGAGTTTCAGTGTTTCAGAGTTTCAGTGTTTCAGTGTTTCAGTGTTTCAGAGTTTCAGTGTTTCAGAGTTTCAGAGTTTCAGTGTTTCAGAGTTTCAGTGTTTCAGTGTTTCAGAGTTTCAGAGTTTCAGAGTTTCAGTGTTTCAGTGTTTCAGAGTTTCAGTGTTTCAGTGTTTCAGTGTTTCAGAGTTTCAGTGTTTATAGTTCCCCAGTCAGAAGGGTGGAGGTTTGTTTGCCCCCCTCCCTCTGGATGTCACGACATCCATCGGTTTGTGAACGTGAGTGACTTTGTGAGGGTGGCAGCAGTGGCGACGCTCTACGTCAGTGTTTTTCAATCTTTGTTGAGCCAAGACACACTTTTTCCTTTGGAAGAATCTGGAGTCACACCTCCACCTGAAAATGTTAAAATGTTAAACTCTGCAGCCTCTATTAACAATATAAAGTCATTCTCATCAAAGTTTTATCAACAGGAATCAAGTAAATCCAGAAACAAGGACTTTTTTTAATAGTGCCTCCCTCAGTGTGAAACCTGGACCTGATGGATGAAGAGCTGAGATCCTGGTTTTCAAAAACTTCTCCATCACTGTCACTGACACAGTACTTTGGTACAAGATGGTAGCAGGAGGTGGAGACGAACCACACTGACGTCTGTCACTTTACATTTCACCGGCAAAGTTCTGTGCTGCCCTCTAGTGGTGAAGAGTATTTATACATCATTACTCTGCAACACACTGTCGCTGTGAGAGCAAAGGTTTTTTTTAGAACAAAATGTGAAATTGGTTGAAAAATACTGCTCTACGCCACTTTATGTATCTCACTCTATAACTGCTATATAACCTTTAATATCTTACAACCTACGTGACCACAGGAGACACTTCCTGTCTGTACCTCCCTATCTGCCTGCCTACTGTTGTTTTTTTTTAATCTATCATCGATCCTCCCATCTTTAATGTTTTAATATTGATCAAACTGTTTGACAATCCATAATAATGTCCCTCTTAATGTGACGGAGACAGAATCCGCCCTGGAACCACCGAGCAAATTCTAACAACTTCAAAGGAAACATTGACTTTTTACGAAATCTCTTGACACGACGCAGAGACCTGAGTTACTCTCCACATTTCAGTTAAATCAAATATACATTGCTGCACAATAATGAAAGAAAAAGGGAAAAAGAAGACGACGAAACATCAAAGTTTACATTTAAAGGTTGTTGTGTCTCTGTTATGTCCCAACATACGTCTGCTGCAAAGTACGTCTCAGTTTTCAATAAGGAAAATTCAGCAGTGACGAATATATTTAGTTTTATTTTGCAGGAGGCCACATAGTATTTTTGAAATGTCTTGCTGAAGACTGCCGAGCGGTGGCCGTGTCCTTCGGGGTGCTCATTGAGCATTCCCAAGGAATTATAGGGTTTTAAGGACAGTCGCAACAAGCGTGCAATTTGAAAAGGAAATTGTGTTTCTGGCACTGACCTTTAGAAAATGTGACTTATTGGTGCAGGAATGGCTTTTTCTCTTTCAAAACGAGAGGCGGAAACAACTTCCACACTTCTGCAGCAAGAAGACCTTGAAATACGGAGACGGGCAGAATGCGGCAAATATATAACAAGAAGGCCGTTGCTGGGCTAATCCCCCGCCGGAGGGCTTTCTATTTTCTCACAAAGCAGCTCTAAGGCAGCACACTTGGTACACTAGAGGGTGTTCCATGGGTCCTAGTAGATCATTATGTAGAATCTGAAAGGTCTTCTTCATAAGCTATGTCAAAATACGTCTCCAGAGCCCAAAAGGTGTTTTTTATGCACTTAGTGACCCTGTGACCTGATATGCAAATTAGGTCATGGTCACCATGGTGCCCCTTCTCCCCAGGTGGAGTGTCCATGTGTGAAGTTTGGTGACTGTGGGCCCAGGAACTGCTGAGAAATGAGGAGAAATGTTTATATGAAAATACATGTATTGTGCAACCATGACGAGCAAACTTCAGACCCTACCAATCTTCAAGGTCAAGGTCAGGTCACTTGGTGTACTGGAGGTTATCCCTGGAGTGTGTATCATGTGTGTATAAAATTTCAGAGCCCTAGCTCAAAAACCTAGGCCCCCAGAGCCCAAAATGTGTTTTTAAGCACTTCATGACCCTGTGACCTACTTAATATGCAAATTAGGTCAAGGTCACCATAGTATCCCTTCCCCCTCTGAGATGTATCCACATGTGAAGTTTGGTCACTGTGGGCCCAGGGGTTGCCGAGATATAGGTAGAAACGTTCGAACGGACGGACGTACGGACGGAGACTGTTTCAAGATCCCCCTATCGGCCACGGCGGGGGATAATTAAAAATGAAACTACAATCAAACAAAAATGTAAGTAATCGGGGTCAAACCTTATTATTACTTATTTGGCCGGTTTGAAACCGGGACTTCCTGTCACATTCGGGTTTTTTCAATCGAGGCTTTTAAATGGAAGCACTAAAAACAAAAAGTGGAGATTAATCACAGTGATTGATCGTCTCCAGTGGTTCAGTCGGTCTCATGTCGGCGAGTCAAACGTACAGAAGCTCCAATCGGCTCTCAGGCTTCGGTTTCCCTGATGGAAAATGTCCCTCGTCAATAATCGTCTCAGATTTTCAGCTTGACTTGTGTCATTCTTTCCATCAGGCTTTTCAGTGACAGGCGGCGTTTGTGGGTTTAATGAACCCAAGAGCTTCGCTGTCAACTTACGTCACAGACTGAATGTCGAGGCGACGCGTCAGTCGATACAAAGTGTAAACAAACTGACACATAAATAAGAAACACTTGAAACAGGAAGACATAAAGATGTTGAAACACCAACGTCCATGTTGTTTTCTGATCTCATGAATAAACTGCTTGATGTTTAGAACGATGATGATGACGAGGGAAAGGCTCCTCTCCTCCTTCTTCACCTCCTCCTCCTCCTCCTTCTTCACCTCCTCCTCCTCCTCCATCTTCACCTCCTCCACATCCTCCTCCTCCATCTTCACCTCCTCCTCCATCTCCACCTCCTCCTCCATCTCCACCTCCACCTCCTCCTCCATCTTCACCTCCTCCACATCCTCCTCCTCCTCCATCTTCACCTCCTCCTCCATCTCCACCTCCTCCTCCATCTTCACCTCCTCCTCCATCATCACCTCCTCCTCCTCCATCTTCACCTCCTCCTCCTTGTATTCAAAGTTTCCAGCTCCTCCTTGATTCTCCTCCATTAGAATATTGATCCCAGGAGCTGCATTCAGAATCTGCTGTGTCTGTGTGAGCTGGACTGGCTCCGCCCACACACACGCCCATCTATGGGAAAAGGAAGAAGTACTTCCTCTCATGGCGCCATGTGCCAGAGCAGAGCTGCCTGATTGTGGGAGGAGTCAAAGGGGGAGGAGCCTACCTTGATTGTGATTGGCTGAACCCCTGATGACATCATATAGGGTTTGGTTTCTGATTGGCTGCTTGGAGCAACACACTTTTTAAAACCTGGAACAAGCCGGGGAGAGAGAGGACACACTGTCTTCTTCTGGGGCGTCGGTCCTGGTCTGGAGACGGTCAGTACTGCTGGAGAACCTTTAGGAAGTGGTTCCAAGTATAAAGACGGTCAGTACTGCTGGAGAACCTTTAGGAAGTGGTTCCAGGTATAAAGACGGTCAGTACTGCTGGAGAACCTTTAGGAAGTGGTTCCAAGTATAAAGACGGTCAGTACTGCTGGAGAACCTTTAGGAAGTGGTTCCAGGTATAAAGACGGTCAGTACTGCTGGAGAACCTTTAGGAAGTGGTTCCAGGTACAGATGGTCAGTACTGCTGGAGAACCTTTAGGAAGTGGTTCCAGGTACAGATGGTCAGTACTGCTGGAGAACCTTTAGGAAGTGGTTCCAGGTATAAAGACGGTCAGTACTGCTGGAGAACCTTTAGGAAGTGGTTCCAGGTACAGATGGTCAGTACTGCTGGAGAACCTTTAGGAAGTGGTTCCAGGTACAGACGGTCAGTACTGCTGGAGAACCTTTAGGAAGTGGTTCCAGGTATAAAGACGGTCAGTACTGCTGGAGAACCTTTAGAAAGTGGTTCCAGGTACAGACGGTCAGTACTGCTGGAGAACCTTTAGGAAGTGGTTCCAGGTACAGACGGTCAGTACTGCTGGAGAACCTTTAGGAAGTGGTTCCAGGTACAGACGGTCAGTACTGCTGGAGAACCTTCAGGAAGTGGTTCCAGGTATAGATGGTCAGTACTGCTGGAGAACCTTCAGGAAGTGGTTCCAGGTATAAAGACGGTCAGTACTGCTGGAGAACCTTCAGGAAGTGGTTCCAGGTACAGACGGTCAGTACTGCTGGAGAACCTTCAGGAAGTGGTTCCAGGTATAAAGACGGTCAGTACTGCTGGAGAACCTTTAGGAAGTGGTTCCAGGTATAAAGACGGTCAGTACTGCTGGAGAACCTTCAGGAAGTGGTTCCAGGTACAGACGGTCAGTACTGCTGGAGAACCTTCAGGAAGTGGTTCCAGGTACAGACGGTCAGTACTGCTGGAGAACCTTCAGGAAGTGGTTCCAGGTACAGACGGTCAGTACTGCTGGAGAACCTTCAGGAAGTGGTTCCAGGTACAGACGGTCAGTACTCTAAACCGAGGGATTCCAGTCGCGGCTCAGTTTTACGTCCGGTCAGGCAGAAGCAAGATGAAAGGAGAAGGAGTCTATATATTTCCGGGCCAGTTCTCTGACTCGCCCGTTCATTATTCCCTGAATTGATGCTCACCGCGGCACGATTTCCTATTTATGCACGTATACATTATTTATTGCTTCGTGTTTTTTTAGCTGGCCACCGACAAACC
>NC_137650.1:36601326-36620710 GCF_963422515.1 Blennius ocellaris | reverse complement strand
TGTGTTTGGCCTTTTTCGTTTACAACTCTGAACTCAGTACGTGGATTTGAAGGGACTTCCTGTTTGTAGAACACAGACGTTACTGACTTCCTGTTTGTAGAACACAGACGTTACTGACTTCCTGTTTGTAGAACACAGACGTTACTGACTTCCTGTTTGTAGAACACAGACGTTACTCACTTCCTGTTTGTAGAACACAGACGTTACTGACTTCCTGTTTGTAGAACACAGACGTTACTGACTTCCTGTTTGTAGAACACAGACGCTACTGACTTCCTGTTTGTAGAACACAGACGCTACTGACTTCCTGTTTGTAGAACACAGACGCTACCGACTTCCTGTTTGTAGAACACAGACGTTACTCACTTCCTGTTTGTAGAACACAGACGCTACTGACTTCCTGTTTGTAGAACACAGACGCTACCGACTTCCTGTTTGTAGAACACAGACGTTACTGACTTCCTGTTTGTAGAACACAGACGCTACTGACTTCCTGTTTGTAGAACACAGACGTTTCTGACTTCCTGTTTGTAGAACACAGACGTTTCTGACTTCCTGTTTGTAGAACACAGACGTTTCTGACTTCCTGTTTGTAGAACACAGACGTTTCTGACTTCCTGTTTGTAGAACACAGACGTTACTGACTTCCTGTTTGTAGAACACAGACGCTACTGACTTCCTGTTTGTAGAACACAGACGCTACTGACTTCCTGTTTGTAGAACACAGACGCTACTGACTTCCTGTGTGTATTATTATTTGCCAAAAAAATAAAAACAACCCTCAGTCAGTCATCTGTATCTGGATATCGTATTTTTATTCGGGATTAAAACAATTTGTCATCATCTGGAAATTTTTTTGGAGTTTACGTGTCTAAAGTATCCCTTCACATAAATTGGACTCGTTGTTTTATTGTGAAAGGGGTTGCGTTACGTGACCTCCACAGATTGCGTTAATGTCGGGAGTCAAATTCTGACCAATGTCATATTTGCCAATCGAGTGTTTTTTAGATCAGCCTCTGTCGGTTTTCATATTTATACTTAAAAAAAAAAAAAAAAATGATCACATGGCGGCCGGATTAGAGCCCATGTTGGACAGCCCTACCTTAAAAACACAAGAAGAAGAAGTATAGAGATCTCAGGCCAGTTTCGCTCTGCAGGGTATCGGCGAGGTCAGCAGGCTGGTTCTTGTTGGATCTTTCTCATAAGCTCATCGATGTTCTCGGGAGAGAAAAAAGACAAAGAGAACCAGAGTGTGGACTCGTCTAAAGCCCTTCAGCCCTTCAGCCCTTCAGCCTCTCGCCCAGTGAAGCGCTAGCAGTGAGCGAGAGGCGAGACCAACGAGGCCCGGAGGCTTCAGATCGGCGCCGCCAGCAAATCCACACTTTGCAGTTGAAGCACACTCGTTTTTTTTTGTTTTTTGTTTTCTCTTCCGACTTTGTACCTGTGAGCTCCGTAGCATTAGCATTAGCATCGCTGCACGGAACACACCTGGTGTGACTGCCGACATACGATCAGGCACATTTATTGACTTTATATTGAGATTGAAATGGTTTTCGGGGAAACGAGAACAACCCGGCTTGACTCTCATCCTCTCCGTCCATGGAAATATGTTGTTTTTTTTTTTTTTTCCCAGTGTTTGTCTTTCTCTTTAACGAAATTACAAGCGCGTTTCTTGAATTACGCGGCGCCGCTGCAGCATCTGCGCCACCGCATTTCAACAAATTGGCCTCACAGTGACGCGCCAGTTTGAGTGATTTGAAATGAAAGCTGAGACCTATTCTTTGTGTTTTTTACTCAGCGTGACCAGTTTTTTTTTCTCCCTATGCTTTCTTATGGTAATTTGTAAAAAAATAAAAAAATAATAATAATTATAAAAAAAAAAAAAAAAAAGAACAAGATGCTCACGAATTAAAAAAAAAAAAAATTATCAAAAAAAATAAATAAAAAAGAATAAGATGCTCACGAATTAAAAAAAAAAAAATTATCAAAAAAAAAAAAAAAAAAAGAATAAGATGCTCACGAATTAAAAAAAAAAATTTATCAAAAAAAAAAAGAATAAGATGCTCACGATTTTTTTTTTTTTTTTTAAATAAATAAATAAATCTCAGATGTGCTTCCTCTGCAGTGACTATGTTCAGTGACCTGAACAAAGGCGGTGGTGGTTCTGGAGGAGCTCCTGCTTGAGATTCCAGCCAGACGCCGGCCGCCTCCCCCAGGAGGAGCCTGATGCAGCGGCGCCGCCTCCCCCAGGAGGAGCCTGATGCAGCGGCGCCGCCTCCCCCAGGAGGAGCCTGATGCAGCGGCGCCGCCTCCCCCAGGAGGAGCCTGATGCAGCGGCGCCGCCTTCCACTGGAACTCGCTTGTCCAAAGGTCTGCTTCGTCAAATGGACACCCTACATCCTGTCTCTCCACACATACATATGTATGTTTCCTGAGGTTTGATGGACGACTTCACACCCTTGGTATATATTTATATATATATATATATATATATATATATATATATATATATATATATATATATAGAAATAAAAGAGAAAGAATACAAAGCACACATGAGCCGCACTCTGCACACACAAATGCAAATGTTGTCAGTGGAGCACACAGTGAGCGTATTTTACATTTCTTCGGGCGACAATATACAGTAGAAAAACAAATCATGTTCAGAAAACAAATGCGATTCTTTTTTGCGTAGCGGGAGTTGATTTTTTTTTTTTGCAAAAGTGCAGAATCCCTTATAATTGTGGTGCAGCTGCTTTTCTCTCTCTCGTCTCTTGCACATCATTTACATGCTGCATAATCAACTTATATATTCACTGACTAATGTATCAGGCTTATATTTACTATCCTCTTTTTCGCCCCTCAACACATTTTTCAAATCTATTTTCTTTTTTAAAAAGACCTACATTTGTTTCACGAGTATGAGTGTGATGAAATAGCATATTAAAATCAAGTCAACCTGAAATTCAACCCGTTTTTAACAGTGTGAGATTTTACTCATTTGTGATTCTATCCAATATTTGTTCATGTAAGTGAGGTTTAGTAAGGAGGTGTACAATATGTGAGCACTTTATATATTCTGGGCAATGAGGTTTCTGTTGTTGTGATTTGTGTCATCATGCAAGTTATGAGGAACCAAAATGCAAAATGAAAGAAATGTAATTAAATACACAGCAGAATTTTGACAAAATTACATATTTCATAACTCTACAGTAGAAAATTAAGTCAGAGCAGCAGATAGAAAGATATGTGTCTGGAAAAAGTTGCAGGGGACGGAGAAAAGTAAAAATAAATAAATAGATAAATAATAATTACAATTCATCATGGGATCAATATCGTAAAGCACATCCCACAATAAATAAAAAAATTAAAACATAAAAAATAAATAAAATAAATAAAATAAATAAAATAAATAAAATAAATAAAATAAATAAAAACATAAAAAATAAATAAAATAAATAAAATAAATAAAATAAATAAAATAAATAAAATAAATAAAATAAATAAAATAAATAAAATAAATTTCAATTAAAATTCATCATAGGATTAAAATCTTAAAGCACATCCCACAATAAATACATAAATAAAAAATAAAATAAATAAAATAAATAAAATAAATAAAATAAATAAAATAAATAAAATAAATAAAATAAATAAAATAAATAAAATAAATAAAAATTACAATTCATCATGAGATTAAAATCTTAAAGCACATCTCACAAAAAATACATACATAAATACAAAAATAAATAAAATAAATAAAATAAATAAAATAAATAAAATAAATAAAATAAATAAAATAAATAAAATAAATAAAATAAATACAAATTACAATTCATCATAGTATCAAAATCTTAGAGCACATCCCACAATGTATTTTGTTTGCATGCATCCATCGTGTATATAATACTTTCTGCGTCCCAGTGGCCGGGCTGGTTTCAGCTTCTCTCAGCTTGAAGCCATCAGTTCTCCGTACTTTTTGCACGACGGCATCAAAACGGCGTCCTGGCCACGCGTCACCAAATCCACACATTTGTTCATTACATCTCAGTTCCCTCGTGTAAATCCTCTCCAATCCTCGGCCCGCCATTTGAGCCAATGCTGGAGTTGGAGTTACTGCAGCTACGTCTCCATTAGCCGCTCCGCCCTTCAGCTCCGCCTCCCGCGACCAGCTGACGGTGGCACACGCTAATAATGCTAATGCACTCTGAAGCACGCTGCCAAGCGCAGATTAACGGCGACGCTGGTACGTCTCCATCCTGGTCCTGTACCAGCGTCCAGGATGTTCTCTCCACTGCACAGAGCAGGAAGCCAGCGTCTAAAACTGGTTGGAAAACAATATTAAACACTATGCGTTGTTATATAGATATATTGTTGGATATATTGTTTCCAATATGTACATTTCACTTGTTTCTAGGTTGGTAAGTCTGGTCATCTGTTCGCCAAGTCAGAGCAAAGACCTCCGCAGGGTAAATATTAAAATAACAAGTGTCATTGAGAAGTTTTGCATCTGCCCACATTTCTACGCAGACATCGAGTTATCAGTGAAGTCAGACGATGCTAATGAGCCAGTAGAGGGCGCCGGGGCGCCGCCCCCCCTGCAGGAAGAAGGACAATGTTTTTTTGGTATAAAGTGTAATACTGTTGAAAGATGTTCCTGCCAGCTGTCAGGGACGGAGCAGTTAGGAAAACAGGTTTCTCTGCAGAAGGGTTTTATTGACCCAACAACCATACAAAGGACCAATCAAGGTTTCTTTAACGGAAAATGAGGTCAACAAGACAAACTCAGAATATCTAACAACCTGAGACGTTCACACAACAAGCGGACCTCCTCAGTGAGCCACCGGGTTTATATAGCGAGCGGGTGAAACCAACTAAGACACAAGGGGGGAAGAAATGACGACACACAAACTACTGATGGGGAAACAACTGAACCCAACAGAAACCCCCCTCTGCTACGGCACCAGATGGTAGGGCCGACTGCTGGGTACAGCCTCTGGTCTGTTGCCTTGCCTTTGTCCCTGCAGGACGACTCCTCCCATCAGCAGGAACTCAAGACAGAAAAACATAATTAATACAACAGAAACGAGTCTTTCAGTGTGAAAACGTGTTTCCTTCATTTCAACAGTGGAAGACGAGAAGAGCAATTCTAGATACATGGAATCAATCAAGTGTGAAGGGGAAATGAAAATGTTTGGGGCGTGGCTGCAAACAAGGAAGTGAGGCAAGGCTTCACTGTGTGGACTCGCCCGTCACACAGCAAGGCAGCGCCGCGCGCTGAGTTCTGGTTTGTTCTCTCATGTTTCTTCCAGACGTTGAGACGAAGCTCATGTTTCTTCCAGATGTTGAGTTGAAGCTCATGTTTCTTCCAGATGTTTTCTTCCAGATGTTGAGACGAAGTTCATGTTTCTTCCAGCTGTTTTCTTCCAGATGTTGAGACGAAGCCCATGTTTCTTCCAGATGTTGAGACGAAGCCCATGTTTCTTCCAGATGTTGAGACGAAGCTCATGTTTCTTCCAGATGTTTTCTTCCAGATGTTGAGACGAAGCCCATGTTTCTTCCAGATGTTGAGACAAAGCTCATGTTTCTTCCAGATGTTGAGTCGAAGCTCATGTTTCTTCCAGATGTTTTCTTCCAGATGTTGAGACGAAGTTCATGTTTCTTCCAGCTGTTTTCTTCCAGATGTTGAGACGAAGCCCATGTTTCTTCCAGATGTTGAGACGAAGTTCATGTTTCTTCCAGCTGTTTTCTTCCAGATGTTGAGACGAAGCCCATGTTTCTTCCAGATGTTGAGACGAAGCCCATGTTTCTTCCAGATGTTGAGTTGAAGCTCATGTTTCTTCCAGATGTTTTCTTCCAGATGTTGAGACGAAGCCCATGTTTCTTCCAGATGTTGAGACGAAGTTCATGTTTCTTCCAGCTGTTTTCTTCCAGATGTTGAGACGAAGCCCATGTTTCTTCCAGATGTTGAGACGAAGCCCATGTTTCTTCCAGATGTTGAGACGAAGCTCATGTTTCTTCCAGATGTTTTCTTCCAGATGTTGAGGCGAAGCCCATGTTTCTTCCAGATGTTGAGACGAAGTTCATGTTTCTTCCAGATGTGAGACAAAGCTCATGTTTCTTCCAGATGTTGAGTCGAAGCTCATGTTTCTTCCAGATGTTTTCTTCCAGATGTTGAGACGAAGTTCATGTTTCTTCCAGCTGTTTTCTTCCAGATGTTGAGACGAAGCCCATGTTTCTTCCAGATGTTGAGACGAAGCCCATGTTTCTTCCAGATGTTGAGACGAAGCTCATGTTTCTTCCAGATGTTTTCTTCCAGATGTGAGACAAAGCTCATGTTTCTTCCAGATGTTGAGTCGAAGCTCATGTTTCTTCCAGTTGTTGAGACGAAACTCATGTTTCTTCCAGATGTTTTCTTCCAGATGGTGAGACGAAGCTCATGTTTCTTCCAGATGTTGAGTCAAAGCTCATGTTTCTTCCAGATGTTGAGGCGAAACTCATGTTTCTTCCAGATGTTGAGACGAAACTCATGTTTCTTCCAGATGTTTTCTTCCAGATGGTGAGTCGAAGCTCATGTTTCTTCCAGATGTTGAGACGAAGCCCATGTTTCTTCCAGATGTTGAGACAAAGCTCATGTTTCTTCCAGATGTTGAGACGAAACTCATGTTTCTTCCAGATGTTGAGACGAAACTCATGTTTCTTCCAGCTGTTTTCTTCCAGATGTTGAGACGAAGCCCATGTTTCTTCCAGATGTTGAGACGAAGCCCATGTTTCTTCCAGATGTTGAGACGAAGCTCATGTTTCTTCCAGATGTTTTCTTCCAGATGTGAGACAAAGCTCATGTTTCTTCCAGATGTTGAGTCGAAGCTCATGTTTCTTCCAGTTGTTGAGACGAAACTCATGTTTCTTCCAGATGTTTTCTTCCAGATGGTGAGACGAAGCTCATGTTTCTTCCAGATGTTGAGTCAAAGCTCATGTTTCTTCCAGATGTTGAGACGAAACTCATGTTTCTTCCAGATGTTGAGACGAAACTCATGTTTCTTCCAGATGTTTTCTTCCAGATGGTGAGTCGAAGCTCATGTTTCTTCCAAATGTTGAGACGAAGCCCCTGTTTCTTCCAGATGTTGAGACAAAGCTCATGTTTCTTCCAGATGTTGAGACGAAGCTCATGTTTCTTCCAGATGTTTTCTTCCAGATGTTGAGACGAAACTCATGTTTCTTCCAGATGTTGAGTTGAAGCTCATGTTTCTTCCAGATGTTTTCTTCCAGATGTTGAGACGAAGTTCATGTTTCTTCCAGCTGTTTTCTTCCAGATGTTGAGACGAAGCCCATGTTTCTTCCAGATGTTGAGACGAAGCCCATGTTTCTTCCAGATGTTGAGACGAAGCTCATGTTTCTTCCAGATGTTTTCTTCCAGATGTTGAGACGAAGCCCATGTTTCTTCCAGATGTTGAGACAAAGCTCATGTTTCTTCCAGATGTTGAGTCGAAGCTCATGTTTCTTCCAGATGTTTTCTTCCAGATGTTGAGACGAAGTTCATGTTTCTTCCAGCTGTTTTCTTCCAGATGTTGAGACGAAGCCCATGTTTCTTCCAGATGTTGAGACGAAGTTCATGTTTCTTCCAGCTGTTTTCTTCCAGATGTTGAGACGAAGCCCATGTTTCTTCCAGATGTTGAGACGAAGCCCATGTTTCTTCCAGATGTTGAGTTGAAGCTCATGTTTCTTCCAGATGTTTTCTTCCAGATGTTGAGACGAAGCCCATGTTTCTTCCAGATGTTGAGACGAAGTTCATGTTTCTTCCAGCTGTTTTCTTCCAGATGTTGAGACGAAGCCCATGTTTCTTCCAGATGTTGAGACGAAGCCCATGTTTCTTCCAGATGTTGAGACGAAGCTCATGTTTCTTCCAGATGTTTTCTTCCAGATGTTGAGGCGAAGCCCATGTTTCTTCCAGATGTTGAGACGAAGTTCATGTTTCTTCCAGATGTGAGACAAAGCTCATGTTTCTTCCAGATGTTGAGTCGAAGCTCATGTTTCTTCCAGATGTTTTCTTCCAGATGTTGAGACGAAGTTCATGTTTCTTCCAGCTGTTTTCTTCCAGATGTTGAGACGAAGCCCATGTTTCTTCCAGATGTTGAGACGAAGCCCATGTTTCTTCCAGATGTTGAGACGAAGCTCATGTTTCTTCCAGATGTTTTCTTCCAGATGTGAGACAAAGCTCATGTTTCTTCCAGATGTTGAGTCGAAGCTCATGTTTCTTCCAGTTGTTGAGACGAAACTCATGTTTCTTCCAGATGTTTTCTTCCAGATGGTGAGACGAAGCTCATGTTTCTTCCAGATGTTGAGTCAAAGCTCATGTTTCTTCCAGATGTTGAGACGAAACTCATGTTTCTTCCAGATGTTGAGACGAAACTCATGTTTCTTCCAGATGTTTTCTTCCAGATGGTGAGTCGAAGCTCATGTTTCTTCCAGATGTTGAGACGAAGCCCATGTTTCTTCCAGATGTTGAGACAAAGCTCATGTTTCTTCCAGATGTTGAGACGAAACTCATGTTTCTTCCAGATGTTGAGACGAAACTCATGTTTCTTCCAGCTGTTTTCTTCCAGATGTTGAGACGAAGCCCATGTTTCTTCCAGATGTTGAGACGAAGCCCATGTTTCTTCCAGATGTTGAGACGAAGCTCATGTTTCTTCCAGATGTTTTCTTCCAGATGTGAGACAAAGCTCATGTTTCTTCCAGATGTTGAGTCGAAGCTCATGTTTCTTCCAGTTGTTGAGACGAAACTCATGTTTCTTCCAGATGTTTTCTTCCAGATGGTGAGACGAAGCTCATGTTTCTTCCAGATGTTGAGTCAAAGCTCATGTTTCTTCCAGATGTTGAGACGAAACTCATGTTTCTTCCAGATGTTGAGACGAAACTCATGTTTCTTCCAGATGTTTTCTTCCAGATGGTGAGTCGAAGCTCATGTTTCTTCCAAATGTTGAGACGAAGCCCCTGTTTCTTCCAGATGTTGAGACAAAGCTCATGTTTCTTCCAGATGTTGAGACGAAGCTCATGTTTCTTCCAGATGTTTTCTTCCAGATGTTGAGACGAAGCTCATGTTTCTTCCAGATGTTTTCTTCCAGATGTTGAGACGAAACTCATGTTTCTTCCAGATGTTTTCTTCCAGATGGTGAGTCGAAGCTCATGTTTCTTCCAAATGTTGAGACGAAGCCCCTGTTTCTTCCAGATGTTGAGACAAAGCTCATGTTTCTTCCAGATGTTGAGACGAAGCTCATGTTTCTTCCAGATGTTTTCTTCCAGATGTTGAGACGAAGCTCATGTTTCTTCCAGATGTTTTCTTCCAGATGTTGAGACGAAACTCATGTTTCTTCCAGCTGTTTTCTTCCAGATGTTGAGACGAAGCCCATGTTTCTTCCAGATGTTGAGACGAAGCCCATGTTTCTTCCAGATGTTGAGACGAAGCTCATGTTTCTTCCAGATGTTTTCTTCCAGATGTGAGACAAAGCTCATGTTTCTTCCAGATGTTGAGTCGAAGCTCATGTTTCTTCCAGTTGTTGAGACGAAACTCATGTTTCTTCCAGATGTTTTCTTCCAGATGGTGAGACGAAGCTCATGTTTCTTCCAGATGTTGAGTCAAAGCTCATGTTTCTTCCAGATGTTGAGACGAAACTCATGTTTCTTCCAGATGTTGAGACGAAACTCATGTTTCTTCCAGATGTTTTCTTCCAGATGGTGAGTCGAAGCTCATGTTTCTTCCAAATGTTGAGACGAAGCCCCTGTTTCTTCCAGATGTTGAGACAAAGCTCATGTTTCTTCCAGATGTTGAGACGAAGCTCATGTTTCTTCCAGATGTTTTCTTCCAGATGTTGAGACGAAACTCATGTTTCTTCCAGATGTTGTCTTCCAGATGTTAAGACGAAGCCCATGTTTCTTCCAGATGTTGAGACGAAGCCCACGTTCCTTCCAGATGTTGAGACGAAGCCCACGTTCCTTCCAGATGTTGAGACGAAGCCCACACATATAATATAGGAAAACGGACAATTTGATACATATTTTTTTTGTTTTTCTTTCATAAAAGGCATTTGAACTGAAGGATTCCGTCGACAGTAAAAGACGCGCTGAACTTCGGAGGAACTAATGTGAATGGGGTTCAGATTCTCATCAGCGTCAGCAAGGACACATTATCCGCCTGTCAAGCGGCTGCAGCGCCATGAATCATCCCGACTGGCAGGTCATGTGACTCGCTGTACGTGTGACAGACGTCCTCCAGGCGCCGTCACAGGACTTTGTCTCATGTGAGGGAGAAGAAAACGACCTGAAACACCGAGAGGCTGTAAAACCAGGATACTCATCAACACGTTATTTTTCTTAAATTTTTTTTAATTTTTTTATTAAAAAGACATTTTTAAATACATTACAGTCATTCCAATGTGCTTTTACAGAGAAAAATAGAAAAGCCCAACATTTCCACATGAGCAGCAGATTTTGGCCGTTTTCCTATATTTTATGTACATATGTGTGCATATATGTGCATATATGTACATATATGCATATATATGTGCATATATGCATATATATGTACCTATATGTGCATATATGTGCCTATATGTACATAAAATATAGGAAAATGGCCAATTTTATATATGTCACATATATTCAAAACCTATATCAAAACCTATATTAAAACATATATGTGTATATAGGTTCTTTCCATGTGGGATTAAACCAGCCTGAGCAACAACCAAAATAATCACAACAATGACACAAAACAAAGAACAAAAAAAAGAAAAGAAGAAGAAAGAAAAAAGAAAACAAAAACAAAAAAACAACATGATTTTGATAAATGACAGAACAATTGCAGAAAATAAGAAAAATCAGCAGCAAATCTCGCACGTTTTCTTTTTAATCTCGTACATTGACAGACAGAGGTTCTGTGTAATTCCTCTTATCTTGTAATAGTGAATGTAGATCAGAGAAAAGAGAAATGAGCTGTCAGACGTCCCGGCGGGTGGATGTGCAGCTTTGTGTAAATATGGGATTGTTTAAATCAACGTTGGAATATTTCAACACTCAATCAACCAGTGCAATGACAAGATGCCAATAATAACCCATTGGGGCCACAAACAACAACAACAACAACAACAACAACAACAACAACCCCTCATGCACTTAAATTAAAGGTCAAAAATCAAAGTTCAGATCCGGAGCACTTTTTAAAAACGTTCCACCTTGGTGGCAGTTTTCAAACAGCCGTGATCTTTTGATGTAAATGGACTGAAAACACAATGAAAGTGTTGTGAAACGTGTTTATTTGTTAATTACCCCACCCCCCCCCAAGTACCCCCCCCCCCCCCCATTGTAAGATATAATTTTTTTCTTTTTGTATTCAAAAATCATTCCAGCAAATAAAGGATGAACAAATACTTTCATATTAATTTGAAAGTACACACACTGAAGCGTCTCCCGGCCTTAAAGGACATTTTCTACTTAAAGTACAGTTGTTTTTTGTTTGTTTTTGTTGTTAAAAGCGCCGCCGGCAGTGTCCTCCATTGTTACAACTGACCCAAATTTGCTGGTTGCCACGTTAATCAAATGCAGAGAATCAGGATTTCAATAGTCTCACTGGGCTCCTCCGTTCCTCCACTGTTCTACATGGAACCGTCACACTTCTTTGTCTGCAAAGAAAAGCCTGCTTGACACGGCCATTGAGGGGAAAGAGGGGTCGGGTGGGGGTCGGGTGGAGGTGGGGGTCGGGTGGAGGTGGGGCTCCTTAAAATTAAACACAATATTTTGATTGTGTTCCCTCTTTTTGTTGTGGAACCTCATTTACATTCAGAGGCGGCAACTGTTTTGAAACAGAGGCTGAGAAACACCATGAAAACTGTGGTGAACTAGGGAATATACTATTTTTTCCCCCAAGACAGGAAAACTGGGATTTCTCATATTACTTTTGGTACTTTTGGTAACTACATTGCTGCTTTATGCATCGTCTTGTACGTCAGTGTTTTTCTACCTTTTTGGAGCCACAGAACATGTTTTTCTTTGGAAAACTCTGGAGTCACACCTCCACCTGAAAATGTTAAAAAGTGAAACTCTGTAGCCTCTATTAACAATATAAAGTCTTTCTCATCAAAGACATCAAAGTCTTTCTCATCAAAGACATCAAAGTCATTCTCCTCAAAGTTTTATCAACAGGAATCCAGTAAATCCAGAAAGCAAGGACTTTTTTTAATAGTGACTCCCTCAGTGTGAAACCTGGACCTGATGGATGAAGAGCTGAGATCCTGGTTCACATTCTTCCTTTTCAAAAACTTCTCCATCACTGTCACTGACACAGTACTTTGATACAAGATGGTAGCAGGAGGTGGAGATGAACCACACTGACGTCTGTCACTTTACATTTCACCGGCAAAGTTCTGTGCTGCCCTCTAGGGGTGAAGAGTATTTATACATCATTACTCTGCAACACACTGTCGGGTGGGGGGGGTTCCAGAATTTGGAGAATTTTTTAATTTTCTGTTGGTGCAGGTTATGGATTGTTACTTTCAGTTACTCGGTTGAAAAACATGCATTTGTGTTTATTATACATCTTATCATTATTACTATATTATATTATGATAAGTTTATTGAGGCCGGTTGGCTTCATGCTTCATGTCCAGCTGTCACCGACATGCAAAATCTCCTTCAAGGTTCCCGTCCAGATTCTACAATGAGCTTCGTTCTCATTTCCTTCAGCACGACGCTTCGGGTTCGTACGTTCAGCCTCGGCATGATTCAGGCCTCTGATCACTGTGACTCATCATATTCATAACAACGATTGATTTAACTGGACTTCTTCAAGCATCCGTCTGCTAATGTGACTTTACATTCATGCACATGTGGAAGCTGGTCCACAAGCAGATGCAATTCCATCGTAGGGGAAAATTGCAAAACGTCTTATTTGATTGTGTTTTTATGGGTTTGAGGAGGAGCTGCAGATTCACTCAACCTCTAGCCGGCTCGTTGCAACGTAGTTAGTTCGAGTTTGTTCCGAGTTGTTTTCTGTTTTGAACCTCAAAGAAATGAGGATTAATTCCCTGTTGATGAGTCAAACTACCACGATGCTGCCGTTTCCAACAGATCCTCACGTAAACCTGATTCATCAAGCGAAGCTCAGACTGAGTTTCCAACCTGCTGCTGCTGCAATGGAGGTCCGACGGTTTGAGTGTGATTTAACACTCGTTATGCAGGATCTCAGTAAATCAACGCCTCCGTACGAGTGAGAAAAGTTATCGGGTGACTTCTTTCTCCTCGGCTGTGTAGCATTTCCTAAATGATAGTGTCCTTGTCAGACAGCCCTCTAAGTGGAGAGCAAAGAATGGCCTTAAAGTGTTCGCTCTAATTAGGTGCACAACTCTGTCACTTAAAGACCATTAGTCTGATTCCAGAGGGGGAAAAGGTCCGCCGCGCCTTCATCCCTTAATTTATAACTTTTAAAGTTAAACCCCAAACGCTGGAAGCTTCTGTCCTTGCGCAATGTGGGGTACATACTAAGGACGGACTTTGGGGGGTGGCGTCATTCCTCGCCCAGTTTTTCTCGTGGCTTCAGGACGAGTTTCCGCCGGCGAAGCCGCCGGCGATGATGTCACACGTGACGTCACAGACTCGCAGGTATAGAACGAGGCCTCGTTCGTCCACGCAGTAACTTGGGCATCTACCGCGAGTTCTGTGTAGGATTTATCACCGTCGTTTTAATCGTTTAACGTCGTCTGCGATCCGTCACCTCCCGTCTGGACAGAGCGAGGGAATCGGACGGTCACAACGTCGGAGAGACGACAGAATGTACAGAACGAAGGAAAAGGATTCATCTGTTTGGAAGAAGAAGAAAAAAAAAAGACTTCCTCAATTTTGTCCACATGATGTATTGAATGACTGAGGAAGCTACTGCATCTGAGTTATCCACTCAGTTTATGGGGGGGTGATGGAGGGAGGGGGTGGGGGGGGTGATGGGAGGGGGTGGGGTGGGGTGTTGCTCGGACATTTGTCACTTTGTCATTGTAAGCATGTCGACTCCACTGTCAGCTTCTGCAGTAAAGTTAATGTGGAGGAATAAAGGCATGAATCAGTGGATCACGTTGTCCTTTTGAAAATCTAAATTATATTACATTACAACACAAAGAGAGAGGGAGGGAGGGAGAGAGAGAGAGAGAGGGAGGGAGAGAGAGAGAGAGAGAGAGAGACTCGCATGACTAACCCCTTTTGTAATTCAAATGCACGGCGGAACAGTTCTGATCCAAGAAAGCAGATTTCAACTCCCGACCGGTGGAATCTGCAGATTTTCACCGTGTGAAAAGTCCCGTCAGAGAAGCGACGGAGCGGCAGGGGTGGAGGTGGAGGTGGAGGGGTAGGGGGGGTGGAGGGGGGTGGGGGGGGGGTAGGGAAGAGAGATTTGTATCGGCGACAGTCAGGGTTGAGCGGGCAGATTCAGGTGTCTGATAGCTGCCGGCAGTTTCGTGCGTGTTCCTCTTCGTTTCACACAAATATGTGACACCACCCACCTCCCACCCCCACCTCCCACCTCCCACCCCCCCAACTCTTTTACTGAAAAGCTGGGACTGGGGGTGAAAAGGAGTGAGGTTGGGAAAGGAGGAGGGGGGGGGGCGGCTTGTAAAAAGACATAAACTTGGGACGCAGATGGCTTTTTACCCAATCCTTCGCCCAGAGCGAGATCCCCTTTCACCCAACAAGCTCCTTCTATAATGCTTGCAACCCTCCTCCTCCCTCCCTCCCTCCTCCCCCCTCCTCCCCCGGCTGCGCATAGCCACTCCTCCTTCCTCTGGGAGATTCATTCATTCATTCAGCTCAGCAGCGACGTATCATTTACAGGAGCAGGAAGCGCCCGTCCATCAGCAGGAATTGATGACGCCGCCTCAATTCCACCTCAATAAATCAAGTAAAGTCAAAACGTGCTGATATATCTTGTTTTTTTTTTTTTTTTTAACAAGATGTAGATCTGAGGATGAAACTTAAACCTTAATAGTTAAAAACCCTGAGCAGACAATTGTTGAAACAGACAAGAAAATTGCTGGAACTCGGACAAATTGGTGCAGACGATCAGGTGAAACACATCAGGGCAGCGAAGAACAACTAGACATCAGGAGGGGAAAGTCAAGGATCCTGAAAAGTGAACAATGTCAGTTCTTAAACAAATTAAATCTTAATTCAAACCACCAACATGAAGCCTTTAGTAAATAGTGTGATTTTTCTTTCTATTCAAAGTTAATTTACATAAAGATTCCATGAGTTTATAGAAAAAAAATTGTTTCTCCATCAAGGATGGATGTTTACTGTATCCCACAGTTATTTTGGATTTCAGCTTTAATGCCTCCATCTTTTCTTTTTCCCTTCATTAAAACTGTTTATTCCCACTGACAGAAAGTTTGTTGATTAGTTGATGAACTTTTAATTATCGCCTCAAAAAATGAAAGAAATGAGTCACTCATAACCAGTTCAGTGAAATCTGTTCAGAAATCTCGTCAAATCAGTAAAACTAAGGAAAACATTAGTTGTATTATAAATTATTATAAACTTAATCCAATTTAAGTCGTCAGTGAATCATTAAAAACACTAAACCCAATCAAAACCAATCCAGAAAAGTCACTTCAATCATGGATTAGACATAAATGGACTGAAATATAGGCTGAGCGAGCAAAACTTAATCAAATTAAATCTCACACGATCTTATATGAAGACGCTAAAGCTGCGACGTCGTTCAAAGTTTGTCGAGATGAATTTATGTGATGAATATATTCCAACGCTCTGAAAACGTGTGGCCAGGAAAAGTTGTTAAAAAGCTTAACGTGAAGCGTCTGAGAGTTTGTCTTTAATGAAATCAAGAGGGAAAAGTGGCCCTTAAAATTAATCTATTTCTGTTTTTATTATTTTGCTAACCAAAAGCTAAAAGCTAAAAATGTAAATACAGTCTCTGTGTGTCGAGTCGACATTAATTCCGTGGTTTTGCCTGAACAAATATCATCGCAAGCTTCAGTCTTCAGGAGAAAAATTGCGATTAATCGCAATTAATGACAGAAAAGCTGAATAATGTGGAACATTTGCTGAGCTGTTGTGTCGGTGTTTTATTTTCCCTCCTCCTGGCAGAGGAACAGTTCAGCCTCAGCGTATGTCTGTTTACTTTGACGAGCAAAAAAAATAAAAACGTTTTTTTAAAAATAAAATCTTGCCTCAGCTTTTTCGAAGCAACTCTGGAATTTCTGAGGCTTTATCTCCTCCCACACACTCACACACACTGTGTCACTTTAATTTTGCCTCCTGCTCACAGCACAAGCTCCTTTTGTGCCGCTGCGTCCCTTCAGGGCGACTTTACATCAAGACACGTGGACGACTTTAAAGTACGAATCAATTCCCCCCCAGAAAATGCTGCATCTGCTCTGAAACTCGGTAAACTCACTTAAAGATAATTCCAGCGTCATGCTGGTGGACGTTTTCGATTTCCGCTGATGTGATGTCGTCTTGATCTGTGGATCAATGTGATCATATTGTCATATTACTGTGTCGTTAATATGGACGAATGAATGAATGAACGGAATTTATGTTTGAACATGAACATGATTATTAGTAAGAAAACATATTTGAGCAGAAAATAAGAAAATTTACAGTCTCAGCATGTTCAAAAATAGGAGAAGGAAGAAGCTAACTTATGTTTTTACACATCTCACTTTGAAACGACTGTTTACGGTCAAGATGTCATAATTTCTCCTTGTTGAGAAAAACTTTATCGTTTGAGGTACATTAGTCTGAAAATTTAAAAAACAAACATATAATGTAAATAAAAGAATTTTTGTTTTTAAATATATGCAAAATGGCGAAAATCCGACTGTACGGTGATTCAAGTCAACCTGTCCCAATGAGACATTTGTCCCGTGTCTACTTTAATTTATGTACTTTTCTAATGTAAACATTTCAAACCTTCTTTTGAGTTGCGCAATGTGTTTGTTTTCTTTGATTATTGCAGGGAGACGATTCCACAGCCTCACCCCATCGACACATATGCACATGCTTTAGATCAGTGTTGTTCAACCACTGTGCATGTACATTTCACCTCAAATTCATGTTTTCCAACCGAGTAACTGAAAGTAACAATCCATAACCTGCACGGACAGAAAATGTTAAAATGGCTCCAAATTCAGGAAATCCCCCCCCAAAGGCCCCCCCACGGTTACCACCGTACGTCTAACCTCTACAACAGTGTTTTTCAACCACTGGTGTTTCCTCCAGATTCGTGGGAAACTATCACATTTCACTTTTTTTCCTAAAAACAACCTTTGCTCTCACAGCGACAGTGTGTTGCAGAGTAATCATGTATAAATACTCTTCACCACTAGAGGGCAGCACAGAACTTTGCCGGTGAAATGTAAAGTGACAGACGTCAGTGTGGTTCATCTCCACCTCCTGCTACCATCTTGTATCAAAGTACTGTGTCAGTGACAGTGATGGAGAAGTTTTTGAAAACCAGGATCTCAGCTCTTCATCCATCAGGTCCAGGTTTCACACTGAGGGAGGCACTATTAAAAAAAAGTCCTTGCTTTCTGGATTTACTGGATTCCTGTTGATAAAACTTTGATGAGAATGACTTTGATGTCTTTGATGAGAATTACTTTGATATCTTTGATGAGAATGACTTTGATGTCTTTGATGAGAATGACTTTGATGTCTTTGATGAGAAAGACTTTGATGTCTTTGATGAGAAAGACTTTGATGTCTTTGATTAGAATGACTCTATTGTTAATAGAAGCTATAGAGTTTCACATTTTAACATTTTCAGGTGGTGGTGCGCCTTCAGAGTTTTACAAAGAAAAAAGTGTGTCTTGGCTCAAAAAAAAGTGTGATGCTGCCATGGAGTGTGAGACATTTCCTCTCCTTCTTAAATTATATCTACCATCTCTCTCTTTGAACCATTTTTGGATATTATTTAGAAGTACTTTGCTTTTAGCTTTGTACATAATTCGTGTGGTCTTAAAATCCACTATGTCCATAAATTTGTTTGTAGTTTTAAAAATAAATCACTTGTGTGTGCACAATAGCCAAGATTACAAACTATTCTCATTGCCTTTTTCTTCATAGTGCATATCGTCTGTAGGGTGGTTTTGTAGATAATAAGACAAATAAGGAAGTAAAAGCGAGCAGTATAAAGTCTACATTGTCTCCTGGTTCGATATGTGTCTCACTTTACAAAGTACACCAGTGGTCTTTGCCAATTTAGAACTGATGTGCTTGACTTGTGGTTTCCAGCCGAGGTTGTGGTCAATTGTTGCTCCCAAAAAGGATTTTTCATAAACTCTTTCTAATCTGGCGTATAAGGAAGGAACGCCTCCGTCTTTACAGCAGATAAACTCAATACTCAATACTGCATATGCACTGTTACCTGAGGATTCTTATTTATTTCAGAGTGCAAAACATGAATTTGTTTTTCTTTTCGTGTTCTAAATCTTGCTAAAATATGGTCATGAAAAAAAAATCAATGTTTCCATTAGTGGAACGATGAGCCGGTGTTTCCATTTTTGTTTGAAATTGTGTATTAATTCCGTCTTCCAGGTTCAGCCGGTCTTTGTTTTCTGTTGAACCTTTGAGTGGTTGCTTGTTTATCACCGCTGCTGTTTGTTTGGTTTTTATTTTAGTCTCTATGAAATCCTTTGTAAGTCATCGTTCACTCAGTGTCCTTCTGGAATGGTCATGATGCAAGTCAGGAGAGAAGAAAATATATATCTGTGTGTTTACAATGCAGTCTGGTACTGCACACACAGTACTGACACAAAGCCACTCCCACAGGAAAACACAAGTGTTTTGTTTTTTACCAAGAGTGATGCTGCGTCTGGTCGCTGAGCGATTCAACCTCGTGTCTGTGAGGACAAAATTAAATATACAAATAATGTATTTCTAAGCTGTTTCTGACTGTAACTTGCAGTTGAGTAAATATGCATAAGATTAGAGGGATGACTCAGCAATATTTCTGCAAAAAAACCTCAGTGGAAAAATACGCTTTCCCCCCCTGCTGTTATACATGTGATGTGATTTCAATCTGACTCATAGTTGTATGAGAGAGAGAGAGGGAGAGAGAGGGAGAGAGAGAGAGAGAGAGAGAGAGAGAGAGAGAGCGAGAGAGAGAGAGAGAGTCCCTGTCGGAGGAAATACTTAAACACCACGCAGAGGCCCTCTCCTCCACCTCCTCTCCTCTTCCTCCTCCTCTCCTCCTCCACCTCCTCCTCCACCTCCTCCTCCTCCTCTCCTCCTCTCCTCCACCTCCTCTCCTCTTCCTCCTCCTCTCCTCCTCCACCTCCTCCTCCTCCTCTCCTCCTCTCCTCCACCTCCTCTCCTCCTCTCCTCCTCC